>NC_042493.1:47166556-47185559 GCF_005508785.2 Acyrthosiphon pisum
AAAAAATTGTAGGAATTCCATCGGGTCCTATACTTGCCTTGTCATTAAGTGAACCAATATAATCTATAATTTCGTGTTCATAAATAATAAATGAATTCAAATTAAAATTATGAAACTGATTATAAAATAAATCATTATTGTAATCGTCTGTTATATTAGTTGTGTTAGTTTTGATGAAAAAAATTTAACAAATAACCTAATGTATCATTCATATTATTCGCAGAAATATTGTCCAAAAATACTGAAAGGGGAATATTAGAGCGATTAGATCTCAAAGATTTAATATAATTCCAAAACGACTTCGGGTTGATATTATTATATCAATATTATTTTCAATTTTTAACAAATGATTTGCATGAATTTGAGAAGACGTAAGTTAGAAAAAAATATGTAATCTGAATGTGAATTAGTAATTTTATATTTTTTATGTGCCTGTTTTTTTTAGCTTAGTTATATGGTAGTTGTCAGAAAAATGAGTAGAATGTTTAACCACAATTTTTACCAGTGATCCAGCAGTGACGCCAACGTGAACAAAAATCATTGCAATAATAATTACAATATTGACATATGGACAACACTAATGACAAAATCTTTATATAATATTAATGTATTTAGCACTATACCGCCTTTAACTATTTTATGAACAGTAAATAAATAAATAATATTTAAAAAAAAGGAAAAACGGGAATATTTATCAAATTTAAAATTTAATAATTATTTTGTAGTTAAAAATTAATACAGTTTTCAACTTTTATAGCTAAGGATTGAAAATTTAAACAAGGTTCCATGTAAATAGGTTATATAAATTACTTTATTCACAATAATATCATCAAATATACTAGTATTTAGAATTAAGTCTTCGCTCAGAATCATTTTTCTATTAAAATAATTCAACTTAACCGACTAACGTATTAATAATTATTAATTATAATATTAAGTACCTGTTATATTAAGTAATCGTTTTTCGTATACAATGATAATGTTATATTATTAAATTAAAATTTAACACCATCCATTACAGTGACTCACTTATAACCTACTGTACATCTTTTTTTAATATTGTAAATAAAACTAAATATTGTATTTAATAATTATACCACTAATTTTAAGATAAACTATGAAAAGGGTACTATGATTTCTACATAGGGAATTTTTATTACTGGAAATTTCCTATGAGAAATCATTTTGACCTTTTCATAGTTTATTATAAAATATAACTAATGGTATAATTATTTGAGTGAACAAGATTTAGTCTGCTGACAGTCACTGAAAAGTTTAAGTGTTGTTCATATATTCTATTGACAGTCAGTTTATTTTTGTTTTCGTTTAAATTTTTTTTGTATAAAGCATGGCTTTTAACGGCGTTGACGAGGTTTTGGATCACGATTACTTACAAAGTAGTTCTACACTCCTATTCTATATTATTTTTATAATAAATTGTTATATATTAAAATAATTATGTATTTAAGTATTTAATTACTAACATGGTTAATTACATTTTGAAAATTTTTTTTTTATTGGTTTTAAGCCCGGCAACAGGCCATTAGCTGATGTATCTAGATAAAATATAAGATACCTCCTTTTTAAATAGATAAAAAACAGATAATTATAAAGTTTTTAGCACGATTTAACTATTTAAGATAGTTGTTAAAAAAACTGTTTGAATATGATGATCTAATGCTTTGGATTTTAGATTTAGGTACCAGTCGGTTGATTTTATCTTCAAACCTATATTACATAACATTAAATCATTGTAACCATTTTGTACGAAAAAAAATCAAAACTAAAGCTATAATTATGTTTTATACCTTGAAAACAGAACTCAATTCCTCTGTAACATGATGATTAGAATACCAACATATAGGTACAAATCTACATATTATGTATATATCTCGAGGAACTCATTCTTCTAATTATGAACTGTCATCATCGAAAAAAATGTTTAATTACTAACTATAATTGTTACTTTATATATTTAACTATTTAAAGAGTTCTAATAATAGTCAAATAATATAATGGCAAAAGTAATAGACAACTCAAAAGTTCCTAAATTCCACTCAACCTTATTACATACAATTTTTGAGCAATAGTTTTAAAAAAAAAAATGGCAGAACTCAGATGTGGATGATTCATTGTTTTTTGTTCCAGATACTGTGAGTACCTACATATCATCACACCACAATACATTTTTAATCTATTTTGATAAATATTTTTTAAGCTAATGCATCTCAACTTTTACGGCGGTAAAGTGTATTGCATTTAAAACTATTTAAACATATTTATATTTAAAGTGAATTTAACTAACAACCCTGATAATATTGATATGTACATTTAAAAAAAATGCTAATTCATTCTTGGAACTTTCTTACATTTAAAAATGTCCGAAAACAAAATATACTTTATCTCTAAAATTTATGTCGATAAAATGTCTATTATCATTGAGTATATACTGTATAGCTATGCTTAATATTAGTTCATTGAATTTGACAACAGAGAGCAATACCAGTCACTATCAATATTATTTTATTTTTTAATATGCTAAATTAATTAATATTATGTTATTACCCGTATTTTATTGTTTGACATAATAATAATAACAATAATATCTATAATATAATTATTTAATTTTCCTGCTATATTGTACATTCTAGAGTAAAGGTGAATATTATAATTTATAATGATTAATTTGACACTAGCGATTATGTACAATAATTATTATAAGGTAGAATTACTACACTGTTTTCGCCTCCTCAACAAATTTTTCCATGCGCCATCTATTAGCCACCTCCCCAGGAGCGTAGGACATTTTTATAGTACATTGTTTCTTTATACAATATATACTCAATACTATTGTGAAAATCAAAATATTTACCATCTACAAAATTTATTCTTGGCCCACACTCAAATGAATATACTTTTGCTTAAGACTGACCAATTAAAGGTATAGTATCAAAACTATTGGTAAAAAAAAAAAAAAAACATTTAAACAATGCCTACTTTATGTACAATAAATATATTATAAAAAAAAAATGACTGTTAATGATAAAATAAAATAGTTATTAAATTCATTAAGTATGATTCTACTGAAGCTGCTTATTGTTTATGAATTTAAACTGGAGAGGATACCATACTGGACTTGTTCCCTTTCTTCGTTTCTTTAGGTTGATTAATTGTTGGTACTGATGTGCTAAAGCTGTCGTCAGAATTATCACTATTTTCTTGATCATTGTAAGTTTTGTTTGTACCGTCACAATAATGCTCATCATTAATACCCAATGATAGCTGTTCTAGTTTGGTTTGAAGACTTTGAATTCTTTTAGTTGAACTTTCACGTTGCGTTTCTAACATTTGCAGCATAGGTTTAGCCACTGTTTCTAGCATATGTATTCCAGACAATGTGTATACTAGAAACCAAATAATTATTAAAACATTTCCATTTATTTATTGAACTTAATTATGAAAGTATAATAAGAAAACAACTTTCTAATATGGTGTTGAAAGGAATAGTAGAAGAGTGCTTATTTATATAAATTATGTAGTTTCACTATAAAATTTATAAAAGTAAGAGTACTTTAGAATATTACTTATTAAATAAATGTATGGAAATTGTAATATAAATTATACTTGGGATAACAAAAATAAAGCCTAATGAATTTGAGTGATATATTATAATAAATTATATGGACAAGGATAAAAAATAATATGGAAGGTGTTTTTTTTAATTTAGTGATTTATGAAATTGTGGAAATGAAATACATAAGTGGTGAATTTCATAACAACACAATACTGATAGTTTAGAAAGAATCATTTACATAATTAATTCTTTTTGTGATGGAATTTACCTGAATCATTATGAAGCTGAGCCATTGGACTTATAACACCTTCATTTGCTTCATTATAATTTTTTATGAGTTCGTCATACAATGTTTCTATGTGCTTTACAATTACCTAATGGTATAAAAATGAATTAGCTATATTTACAAATATGTTTTTTATCAGATTTATATAAAAGTAATTTTTATAAATGCCAAAAATTATAATTAAATAAAATATTAAACTGTACATTAAATTTTTTAAACCTTTATATACAACCAAATTGTAGATCGATTTCTTGTTGCAAATATTTCTCAAGCAACAATTTAAATTATTGAAATTCTGATTTCAGAATTTTGTAATATGATTTTAATTTGTTTGACTAAAAAATGTATTATTGTCCAAACCTGTCAATAACTTGTAATTTGATACCAAGTGCTTAACAGTTATTTATGTAAAAAATAACATTGAATCACTAAATAAAAAGGTTGTAAGTTTAATATTAAAATGACTTGCAAGTAGATTTTAGGTATTTTTTTTTTCAGTTACTGCAAAGGTAGAAAATGCCCACATTACTTTGTATACATTTATAAAATTTAAATGTTAATTATTATATATATATTTATTTAATGTAATAGTAAAAATGTCAAATTTATAGACCTACAACCAAAACATTATAAATCAATAAATATAAGGCTATGAAGCAAAACCCCCGATATATATCGTTTATACATGTATTTATATATAAATTTATGAAGAAATGTATTATGTTTACACCAAGTAACAGACTTTGGAATTATACAATTATTATATAATCATGCATAGAAGTATTTGATTAAATATAAGATTATAAAAAAAATAATTACTCCAAATGACAATTGGCTGGTACAAGTTGTAGGTGCAACCTGAAATTTAACATCTATTCTGTGCACCATACCATTTATTTGTTTAGCTTGAAAGCATACTGTTTTCATTTCTTTCATCTAGAACAATACAATATTACTATAAATATTTCTTACTACATTACAACTGATTCATTTACAACATAAAGGCATTTTAAGATCTTATGAAAATAAAGAAATCTTATAATATCTAGCTTAAAATACAACACTAATATTATTCACTACTTAGTTATCACTTTTTTATTCATTGAATGGGCATTTATTGAGTTAATATGTCATAAAAATATTCTGAAAATTCTAGTTGAATAACTATACGTATGTTATTATTAAATTTATAGAAAAAAAATTATGATACTTTGACAAAATATAATTGAACAAATAAATAATAATGAATTATTTTTAGGTGTACCATATAATATATTGAAGAAATCACATTTTTAGACCAACATTTTCAAAGAAAAAAAACTGAATTAAAATCAATCACAAGATGATGATAAAAACAAAATAATTTTATTAGATTGTGTTGTAGTTCAACACTTACAGAAATTCATTCCAAAATATTTGTTCATCTGTAATTAGCTAAAGGTAGACATTTAAATAATTTGTTGTAAATATTAAGAAAAAAATTCAAACAATATGAATTATTGTTTACAAATAATATTTACAGCTGAAATTATTATAACTTATTTATACACTTTTAAAATATTTAAGCAACTATTCATCTGATTATAATATTAGTTTTAAAAAGTAAATTATAATTTTAAAATTTAAAAAATAATGATTTCATGAACTACCTTAGTAGAATTGAATTATCATTTAGTTTTTTTATGCAGTTATTCTATTTATTGTAATATATCAATATTGTGTAAATAAATGTATATAAAAATATATAAAAATATATTGATTCTATATTTTTTTTTCTCTAACTTACGACCTTATAAATTCAATTTAAATCATCAAATAATAATAATAATTGACGGATAGACAGTGTTAAAATTTGTTGTTTGGTTTAAGCAAATTTTTGAATTTCTAGCACTGTGATTTACAAATCACTATTTAATTTTCCACATTGTCGTTCTTTTTTCCTATACTCAATTTGCCAGGATCCAGCAAAAAAAAAAAAATGCCATTCATACAAGTAAGTACTTCTGTTATTTATTTTCTTACCATTGTTGTAGTATCTGTATTATACGAGGAACAAATTATACCAATAAAACATGAATCCATGTTTTGTAAGTTCAATTGAGTTTGCAAATCTGAAAAAATATATGTTAATTATATTTTTCAAAATAAATAATATGTCATCGTAATAGTGTAATAATATTTTTTGTACATTAATGGTAATGTATTAGAACACAAATTAATATTTATTATAACAAATGTAATGAATTTGATAAAACTTGGTAGTCAATTTAATAAAAGCATAATTTATTATGTATCGGAAAGTCCTTTTACATAGCCTCATAACAAGTATATCTCTTCTATATAATTTAAAATGGAGGTTATTTAGTGAATTGACTTTTTCTACTATTTACTAAGCACAAGCAAAATTTAACAACATTGTAAAAACTTTGAATCTAAACAAGTTAACTTAAATGTTCAATCAATTAATAATGGATTTTAACTCTAAATAAATACTTTAGTGTTTTCAACCTATGTATAGCGATCCAACATTGACTCAATTTTACTTTGGTTATTAAAATGTTGTTGGTATGATATAGGTAAAAAAAAAAAATCAACTACCAACAACCTATTCGATACCCTGACTTATTAAATACCCACATAAATACAAGATTAATGTGGAATTGAAATAATTAACATAATATAATATATGAACCACCAGCATTGATGAAGTGATTTTAAAAGTTTTCCAATTATGCATACCTATACTAGTAATAAACATAAATTAAAATTATTAAATACTTACCGACATTAGATGGCCACACAGTGATGTGAGGATGTGAATGATACCAGCCAATGACGTTCAAGTTAGCACCTTTGACGCGAGAGAAGTGTTTGGCATCTTCCATAGCGTTTACCAAGTCTTCAGACATGATTTCCACGCGATCCTTTTTGATCTCTCCCCGGGGCGGTATCGATAGCGCAGTCACAGATACAGTGATCCCATTCTCGTGTACTATTTTCTAAAAAAAAAACCAACATCGATCATGATTTAGTGAACGCGTTTGTGGCAGGTAATGGTAAAAACTGGCATCAGCAGCTTACCTGGCCGATGAGTAGAGCGGCAACCTCTTCCTTTTCAGTGAGTAGCGCCAAGTTATGGCACATCAATAATACCTCGTCCGATATGAACACGTCGGTGAGCTGATCTAACTGTTTACTCATGATTGCGCCTGTGCTCAAAGACTCCGCGCCGATTAAACCCGACACCGATCGAAGTGCAGATGCGAAGGTCTAACAAACGTCGACGAACCGACTATAGACAACCCTATGAAAGTATGTCACGTCGGCGGTAGATGGAATGCTGTGTAACTGCGATTGTCAGAATTCAGCGATCGGCACCCGTCATCGCTTATTGATCTCGCTTCGACCGTCGTTCGTAGCGAAAGAGCCGCGCTAAACCAGTGCGCCACCGTTATCAATGCACCGCCTTGGCCTTACACAGATAACGATATCATTACATATTATTATTATTATTCAGCACAATGAAAACATGAAATCTATAGATATGGATAGGGCGGCATGGCCTAATAACGATATTATAGTGCAGTAATGGGGAAGAGAAAATGATTTTTTTATCTTTGCCTCTCATTCTAGCGGAGGTAAAATCATAATATCAAGGTGGATTTATTATTATAATAAATATAATAAAATAAATATTTAAAAGTCCAACTTGTTTAATTTATATATATATATATATATATATGTTTACTTGTGCATCACTTGATTTATGATAAGACCTCTATAATATCTCACCAACCATGTTATTATACTTGTTATTGTAACAAGCAATGTTATTGTTATAATAATCAGTGGCGCAAATAGGAAAAATGCTTAGGGGGGGCTCAAGCCCCAACACATTTTTTTTTCAAATTATAATTTATGGGTACATACATTTAAGAAAGGTATACTATTATTTTTTGAGGGGGCTAAGCACCCCCCCCCCCTATTTGCGCCACTGGTTACAATACAAATTTATATATTATTTTATCATGGTATTATTTTACTATTTACTATTTCTCTGAGACTAGACTACTCCTGAGCGAATATGTTAATTGTTAATGTGATGGTACCTATGTGTAACGAAAAAATAAAACGAAAAAGTTTCCTCATTATCGCTACTTATCCTCTACTCTTCCGGCTCCCGCCACCTACCGTATGTATGAAATCGATTACTGAACGAAATGATTGTTATTAGTTAGGGATTGGGGGCATGGAGCGTTCTATTGTGTCCTCTCGTTTCGTATTTGTTTATGTTTACCTCTCGATCGACGTCGCGTTGCCTAGATACGGTTAGTCGCGCACGCAAACGATTTGTTTACACAACAAAAACAAATAAGACGTCTCCCGATTAGTTGTGTGATATTGATAGCCGCGCCACTAGCTGCGCTGCCGCTCCGTCCCCTTCGCCCGTCATCGATCTACAGTATTCCAGTATTCCACTGATCGTCGTTCTCTTCGATAACTGGAAGGCGAAGCTGCGCAAGACGTCTCTTGCTTTTTGCCCGTGATAATACAGCCGATTCCGTGCCCATCTGTTGGCGTTCGCCATCGATTCGACGCTCCGTGTTTAGGTTGGTGTGCACGACCGTCATCGTTGTGTTTAAATATGACCATAGTACGCTACAAACGCGTTCGGTGTCTCTGTCTTACACACACTTATATTATGATACACAATTTACGTCCCACTGATTTCAGACACGGAAAATGTCATTTTCCGTTTTCACATTGGAGTTGTTATGACATATTAAAAGCAACAAAACTGCAATGGACATAAGGAACAGAGATATAATGAGTTGTAACTTGTTCTTACTCAAATCTGATTTCTCGCCCCTCACCAACCCTACAGAACTTTGTACCCATGCACTAACCATTTTCTTGTCGGATTTTTACTCCTCAAACGATAGTCCCACCGTCGTTCTCATTAATTTTTTTACAAATCCCACTGAATTTTCTGCGTTTACCGTACCTAATACAAATTATTATTAATAGTACACACAGTATTGCACTTACCTACTTGGTACACAGGATTTGATTATTTTTGTTGACTGTACATTCATTTAAAAATATGTTTTTTGAAAATTTAGCAGCAGGACGATTGAGATGTCAAATGTATGGTTCATTAAACACACGCTTATACATGATTTTTATTTTTGTTTAGATTGTTGTTGTTATTGCTAACACAATAAGTCGGTGTAAATATGCCAGCGACAAACCGAAAAAAGTCTGGAGGCAACAAATTTGAGTTCAGTGAAAAACAGATGGCTGATATAAAAGAAGCGTTTGAATTGTTTAACGTAAATGAATCTGGGACAATCGAAACCAAAGAGCTAAAGGTATTTAGATGCATCAATAGATTAAATTAATTTAGCTTAAGGCTATCGTTTCTGTTTTATAATTAACTATAGTCACTGTATGATATCAGTGAGTTGAAATAGTATGGTAGTACCTATGGTAGAAATGTGGGTTAGAAATTATTTTTAGTTTAAAATGATATTACTTATATGATGAACTCAATTAAAATTTTAGGTAGCTATGAGGGCCTTGGGATTTGAACCAAAAAAAGAAGAAATCAAACGTATGTTGCTTAACATAAATAAACAGCATACTGGTAAGTTATATTTTTAATTATCAAATTTTAGACCTAGTATACAGGGTACATAGGTACAAAGTTGTGATAAATTTAAAATAATAATAATCAATATTTTATGTAGGCGTCATAACATATGATGATTTTGTCACTTTGATGTCCATAAAAATGGCAGATAAAGATTCAAGAGAAGAAATTATAAAAGCATTTAAACTGTTTGATGATAATTGTACAGGAAAAATAACATTCTCCAATTTAAAACGTATTGCCCAAGAATTAGGCGAGAATATTGCCGATGAAGAACTTCAGGTTAATATAAATTGTTTTAAATATAAATGTATTATTAACTATTTATAATTTACATATATAGTGGCCGAGTGAAATAACTCATTTCAACCCAGCAATGGGCATTCTTTCTTTATAGGCAGGAGGTGTACAAAGAGAAATCGCCCCCTCCCCCCACTGAGCAGAAGTAAAAAAAAAACCCAAGCACGCAACAATTTATGCCAGAGAGTTCTAAAGTTTTCACAGTACAGACCCATTTTATTTAAATTTCGGCAATCCACAAATCACTAATCACCTTTTTTTTTGTCATTGCTATCTTTGTGATAACTATTAGCTTGAAAGCGTTGTGGTGACACGTTACTAGTACACTTCTAATTATCGCTGATAATTATCAATGATAAAACAAAATTTGAATATCAATATAGAATATAGTTACTCAAAAAATACTCTTTCATATTTGTTTGAATTTATAGTCTTTTTATATACATCATATTATATTATATCTTTTCATTTTTATATTGATATATTTAATACTAAATATTTTATATTATGAAAAAATATAAAAATATTTCAAAACTTAATGTGATCCATCAACAATATTATCACAAACCTCATTTGGTTTGCGACCCACGGTTTGAGAACCTCTAGTCTAGTGGTATATTTGAGGGAGGGAAAATAAGGGCAATTTGCTCAGTATCAGTGAAAAAAAAAATATTTTAATTACTTAGATAGGTAGGAATACATAATTGATATATTATGGATTGCTCTTGTTTTAATAAAATGTATCAAATAGAATTTAAAAAAAATCAAAGTAAATTATTGTTGACCCACTAAAAATAAAACCCATGATTTATATAATTACATACAACTATATAAAACTAATTTGATAGATTTTTGATTGTGATATGACTATTGTAGGAAATGATAGACGAAGCAGATAAAGATGGTGATGGTGAAGTCAGTCAAGAAGAATTTCTTCAAATTATGAAGAAAACCAATTTATATTAAATATATATTACATCCTTGTTCTATCAAAAACATATTATTTATTTGTGTATACACTATTTTGTATTAATTCTTCACAGTTACCATTTATAATTAACTTCCTAACACTTAATATTTTGTGGGCCAGTCATATTTTCTTTATACAATAAAAACAGAATGTTTCCTCAAAAGAATAAAGTTTTCTAATAACCTATGTACAAATGGAAACATTAAATTCAATTTTCTTCTGAAAAATCAGTGTGCTGTAATATTTTAAATTAATGTTATAATATAATATATTATGTTGACACATACCAAATATTAAATTATAGCATTTTTTTTTTAAGTGTTTCATAGTCAAACATGAGTATAATATTATTGTATCACCCTGCCAAAAATTTTAATTTAATGAAATATAATAACCAATACTTGTTTTATGGAGAAAAACTGTGTTTAATGTTTTCATATTTCTAAGAGTTGATAATAATTTTATTTTTTAGTGGAAAACGGAACCTTTTTTTTTATTTGAAGAAAATTTATTATGTCCATTTTTTTTGTATTCACCACATGAGACTTGATTATATTATACATTATCTAATAGTTTAAGAATAAAGTGAGAAAAAAAACATTGATTATAATAATTTATAGTGATATAGTTTATATTTGTATTATAATTATTGGTAAAAGGCAACAATTTAATTTAAACAACTAATAGCAATAATTTTTAAAACTAAGTTACTTAAAATAATGATCTTAATAATTTAGCTTCTTGTGCCATCTCCTCATCGCTTCTCCTTGGATCAATGCAGTATTTTTCATTTTGTAATTTTCTGTATATATCATCATTCACCAAAAAATCTCCAGACTTTCTTGGAATAATATGAACATGAACGTGCTAATAATATTAATAATAAACATGAATAAAGTATTGCAATGTTCGATGATCATGTTATTATGTATGACATTTAAATTAAATTAATACTTTTATACTTAAAGTAACATTTTTATAGTTTAGTACCATCTATTAAAATAACAGTTTGGTACTAAAAATATTTTTATACTACTTTTCTTTTTTGATTTTGGTAAAAAATACTAACCTTTTTAATTAATATAATAAATATTTAACAGTAAATACCTTTAGGAGCAAAATAAACTGTATTTTGTTTCAAATTTTCTCTAATTTTTTAAATATTTTTATTCATGGGCTTTTGTTTTATAATAAATAATTGTATGCACAAATTAAATGAACACTTTTAAGCATAAAGGTAATTTTAAAAGAAATCATTAATCAAATAAATAATGAGAGTAACTAATTTTGATATAAAATTAAAATAGTACCATTTAGGATGAACTACTAAATACATATATTTTAGAAAAACAGTTTTTGTTCATAATATTTATTCCTACAGATCTGATAATAAAAATTTAAATCCTCAATTTCTTATAGAACTTTCAACTTTGTATCTAATACTAGAAACCAAGAAATGTTGACATACCTAAGAATTTAACCACAGTATCTAATATATTAAAATAAAATTAATAGTACATACTTTAATCGTTTGTCCAGCATGTTGACCGTCTTGAATAACAATAGATGATGAATTAGTGTTGTGTACTTGTTCAATGGTTTTTTGAACCTTTTGAACTGCAAGGAATAGATCCTCAACTTCGTAATTGGATAAGTCCGTTAATTTTTCCACAGCTCTAAGAGGAGCAACTAAAACATCTAGTTATTGATACTTAATGAAAATATTACACGGAAAAAATAAATTAAAATTATTATAGTTTTAATGCATTCAAAAAGGATACGTCCTGGTAAAACACATTTAATATTGGTAAATGCTAAGGATAATTGTGTTTGGTAAAATACTTGTAAGCCTTTAACTATTGATGAACCAAATTTAAATTCATTAAAATCTTCAATAGACTTAATCCTACATAAGGTACTTGAAATCATTTTTGGGTAAATATCGTATCGTCTATGGCATTCCAAAGGCATTGACTGACGAATACTTTTAATTAATGATAAATCAATTGGTGCCAAAACAAAACCGGGTTCTTCAGAACATTGTGCTATTACTGTTCCTAGTGGATCAACTACCTACACAATGTTTAATATAAAACTATTTACAAGTTAAGTAGTAATCAAACAAACCAGTGAGTGACCCCAAGATTTTCTAGCTGAGCTATGATTGCCGGTTTGTGCAGCAGCAATTACATAACATTGAGTTTCAATGGCTCTGGCTCGCAATAATATTTCCCAATGATAAGCACCTGTCCCGAAGAAAAATGCTGATGGATACGTTAAAATGTCTGCTCCATTCTCGGCTAATGCTATAGCCATCTGAGAAAATCTCATATCATAACACTGAACTTTTGTATAAAGAAATATTTTTACATGCATAAATAAGTAACAACTATTTAAAATTTTTAAAAAACCTGATTTTTAATTTTAATATCAAGTAGCTCAAAGCAGTTTTAGTATGGTATTCTATGTCAAGGCAATTATTATTTAAATGAAACAATATATTTTAGTTGTTAAGAAATTAAAAAAAGATATATTTTAGCAGACAATTTTTCTAAAGATGCAAATAATGGTGTTGTCCAACAATTTGTATGTTTTTATACAAATACTAATATAACTTAATGAATATTTTTTATGAAATAATTGTGTACACTACCATTTTTTTTATTGTAATCAACATTGTTATTGTACACTTTAAAAATTGTTCAGCTGAAACAAATGTTATAACTTATGACTTTATTTCATATATTAATGGGAATAATTTATTCTAACTTCAATATTAGATAAAGAAAAGGATACAATTGCTAAACCAATATTCCCAATTGGAGTTTTAACTGGTGGTGAGATTTCGGTACCAGATTCAACTAAATTTGATTCGAAGGCTTGGATATTTTTTGAAGGTATCTGTACATCATATAAATGTATTTTATGATATGTTTCAGCTATTTCTCCTTTATTGTTGATAACCAAATGTGTGTTCCTTAATTTAGTTTCTGAAAACTTGAAAATAATTCAATATATTATTAGTATAAATATTATATAAATTAATTATGAAAATAGAAACTAATTTAACTAATAAGTAAAGCACTTGATGTTGGATCTCTTCAGGGCTTTAAGTGGGAAAAAATTCCAGGGAGGAATTTATTAAAGTCTAAATATAGTTGTAAGCCTTCCATATATTATTTTATTTATAATGTATAAAATATTATTTTTGTTTATTTATATGGTTTCTATTATATTTTGGTTAGGTACAAGGTATATAATATATTATTATTACAATTAGTAGATGTGTGTATGATATACCATTGTTTACAAATATATTTATAAAAAAATGACAAATCTTTGGCATGGACAACGATGGGCAGGATAGTAATTTTTGTATATAATTGGCTACTAAAATGCTAATGTAAATATTTGGTGAATATTTTAAGAGTCTACGGTTATTTCTTTTGGAAATACAACAAGATATCAAAAATCTATTAACGGGAATTCTATAATTTACCGCTGAATATCAAAAATTGTAAAAATTATATGTTCAAGAGCTCATAAAAAATTATTGTTACTTTCCAGTAAACTTTTTGTTTTTCATTAAAGATAGAAAAATGTGTGGCAAATAATTAGTTCTATTAGAATTTCTAAAGTTAACTATGAAAAGAAAAACTTTTATGAATTTCTAACTGAAAATTAATTTGAAAATATTCGCAATGTCAACATTTGAACATTAACTGAATATAAAAAATAATCATGTCTATGTATCTTGAACATTATTAAGCTTCCATTAATGAAATTTATAAGGAACTTAGGATTCAGTTTTTAAACTTTTTTACTAATTGAAAAAGTTTATTATCTAGAATAATAAATAAAAAAATCACAAAATTCAAAAAATTTGTGTCAGATTTATTTTCCTAATATTATATTAAAGTGACACAGTAAAAAATAAATAGTTAATAAGTAATTTGGTTTTATTACTTCTTGAAATATAGTTCAACTGTGAATAGAGCTATGTTATGAGGTCTATTTAATATTAGCTATATGTTTTAACTCTTATATAATGTTGATTAACTATGTCTAATTAACAAATCCTACAAATGCATTTATGTTTATTGTATTAATATATGCCTTATAAACTTAATATTTTAACATTTTACAAAAGTAGCATCTACTTTTAGTGTTTTTTTTTATTCAAATATATAAACACCTACAAATAAACCAACTAAATATAACAATTTTATTAATGAACATGGTTGTCACTTGTCAGTATTATCTATGATTTAACATATTATTAACTACATTAAAAATAAATGTCTACTTGTTTTGTTTATCAATCAAAAATTATTATAATTTATAAAATAGTCAGTATTACCTTTTCATGAAATCCACCTAAAGAGAGCCAAATATCCAACGACTTAGCTAATGATTTATAATTATTGATAAGAGATCCATCTAGAGATTCAGCCATCTGTAATGATTTAGCTTTATCTTCTTCAATGTAATCAAATGACTCTGGCAAGAAAATCATCTGGAAACAACAAATTAATAGCAATTACCTGTTCAGATAATTGTAAAACAATTTCATACTATCCATACTTACTTTAGCTCCACATTTATGAGCATTAGTAATTAGTGTCTTGCACGCTTGAAAGTTTTTTTCTTTATTGGCAGTCGATGTAATTTGACAAACAGCAATAAGATTGTCCATGTCAGAAAATGTATTTTTAAAAATTGAATACAAACGTTTGATTAACATCTGACAACTGAGACAACGTTAAATGATTTTTTTCGCAATTAACAACAATAACAATTAGTGAAACAATTACGTACCAATGACGTTCGAGTAGGTAGATAGCTGTGGGATTAACTGAATTAAGAACTTGAGATCATCATTATAGTATATTATTCTTAATGATCGTTCGTATCAATACAAATTAGGTAATAACTATAGTAATCATGCCCTTGTCATTTAATTTTCGATAATTGTATTTACCTACCAATCGTTCCACAATATTGTCGTGTAATGTGTGTAGTTGAGACTCTAATATATCTAGTCTTCCCTAATATTTAATCCGCTGAACACAATTTTCGAAAATACACAAGTAATGACGTGAAGTGCAAACTGCAAACTGGCAAGTGGCAACTGCAACAGTGCAAGGGCCAACGATAAGAATTTAACATTTTCATCTGATTTCATTTAATTTCCATATGATGTTCTCGTTATCAGTTTGTGATTATAAGTATTATCCGTGCTGATAAAAACTGAATAAAACTGATAATGCCTAAATCACGTACGACGGACTTGTGTTGTATAAATATAAATAATCTATATAATTTTAAATAAAAGAATTTGTCCTGACTGACTAACTGTTCGGTAGGCGGAAATAAATGCTAAAGCCCACGGAAAAAAATTAAAATATATATATGAATATATGTATTATACATAATATTATAACAATTATAATATAATAATTAATAATATTGTGTTATAAGTTGTAATTTATAATTATAAATTGTTTTATTATTTAATTGAGCAATTAGGTAGTTAAGATATATTTTAATACCAACAGGCTACAGTGCCAATAGTGTAATTACAGGGGCGAGGATTTGGGTGTCGTATCCCCATACTGCACCCGTATAACCTGGTTATCTTCTGTTATTCAGATGGGAGAAGGTGACTTCCGTTTTTGATGTAGGTATTTGGTCTGAGTCTCCATTGATTGTAGAATTTATCTATTTGTCAAGGCCCTCAAACATGATGTATTTTACACCCTGGCAAACTAGGGCTATGTCAGCATACATACATTTTTTTGCAGTGATCGCTGGTAGGTCCTTGAAATAGAGGTTAAAGAGAAGAGGTGCTAACACTTGAGGCCATTGTTTAGCGTCTTTGTTTTAAATTTTTCTTCACTAATATAAACAGTAAAAAATCTGTTACTAAGCATATTATTGAGGAGTCTTAGTAACGTTTTGCATGGGATCACATCCAGGAATTTTGATAAAAGCCCTTTTCTCCAGACAGTGTCATAGGCAGATGATAAATTTATGAATGCCATTACAGTTTTAACGTTGCTGTCATACCCATTTTATAAATGGGTAGTACCTAGTAAATGCCATTACCTGATCACAGCAACTCCTATTAGGATTTAGGGCGGAACCCAGCTCGTTCATGTGGACAACTAGCGAGCGTTTTCTGTGTAGTTTCATAATTGTCAACTTCATTTAAAAAAAATGGTTGGTTTAAAAAAAGAATCTATTTTTGGGATTTTTTGCACTAAGTTATTTAGTTTTTTTTTCTTCCGCGATTTTTTTATACTCATAGCCATTTAAACGTGATCGAACGTCACTCATTTTACTATAGTTTTATTAAAAATGTTACAAATAAAAATTTAAAAAAATCAAATATTCATACAAATAAGAAGTGTCAACTTCGTCTGCACTAAAAAAAAATAACACCGAACACGTTCGTTACTATAATACTATAGAACATGCCACACTATAAGCTCGTTCGCGATTGCATTGACTAATGATTGGTTTTTTTTTATTGTGATTAAATGCAGATAAACACACAATCGTCAACCCATGTTATATAAATAACTTATTTTACGATCGTCGTATCCACTTGTTTACAACACGATAACGAAAAATGTACAAATAATGCAGCAATGCTATATAATAGAGCGATAAACTCTACGATTATGAAATTGAAAAACATAAAATATAAATATTACCACAATCCCGTTGGTCTAAAAATATATTATAATTAGTTGCATTTATTTTAGTAAAAATGTAATATTAAAAATTACTTGCCGCCCTTGAGAAATTGCCGCCCTAAGCACTAGCTTATAGTGTTTACTGGTAAATACGGCACTGTCTACAACAATCGAAGTTCGTGTAGAAGATGATCAACAAAATACGGAATTTCATGTTGTTCAGTCCTCCTTCCCCGTTCCTGACTAAGGAATTTTAGGTAAACCTTTTATTACCAAACAAAAAGTTATATTAAATTATAAAACCAACAAGTCAATACCCACGGATACTTTGAATATCACGTTACAACCACGTACAGAGCTCCAAACAAAGCAGAGAATCTACAAATACTTATTGACAACCAAAAAATAACAGAATCTTTTACATGTGGTAACTGTATCGCCACAATAAAAAAATTCGATTTCATTTCACTGATCAATCTAACAGAAAATTTCCTTCAACTTCATCTTCCTAGTTTATATAAGTTAATTCACGAAGAATATAATGAAACCTTTGTCAATCAAATGCATATTCAAGAACATCCAGGATACTATGTCAAAGATAGTATACTAATCCAATAACACAAATCACTCCACATGGATCACTTAAACACAGAGGAAAAATCCTTATTGCTATGAATCTGCAACAACTACTCAGATGCATTCTTATTAGCGAAAGATAAAATCACTACAGAAATCAGAACATCCGAACTCCGAAGCAGTACAACCAATAAACGAGAAATCCTATCGATTTCCACAATGCCATCGACACGAGATAACCGAACAAACGGAGACACAATAAAAGGAAGGAATCATCATTGCTAGTGTTTCACCACGGATGCGCCACTTTTGGTAGTCCCCAAAAAGCCTGACATCACTGGAAAAATGAAATATCGAGTCTGTGTGGACTTCCGAAAATTAAATCAAGTAACTGTGGGAGACCCTTTCCCGCTACAAAATATCAACGACATATCCGATGAGTTGGGCAAATCAAAGTATAATACAACCTTTGATTTAGCCCTGGGTTACCACCAAGTCCAAATGAACCCTACAGATCGTGATAAGACGGCTTTTTCCGCTTAAAAGGGCCACTTTGGACTTAAAGGTGTCCCTGGAACTTTTCAACAATTAATGAACAAGATGCTCACAGGTATAAATGGATTAAGGGCATTTGTGTATCTTGACGACATCATAGTGTACGTCAAGGACCTAGCAGACCATTCACAAAAACTCATAGACATATTCAACAGACTAACAAAATATAATTTAAAATTGCAACCAATGAAAAGTAAGTTCCTCTGAAAGAAAGAAACTTAACTAGACCATCGGACTACCGATGAAGGAATGAAATCGTATCCACAAAAAGTAGATTGTGTCCAGAAATTCCCGGTTCCACAAAACGTAAAAAAAATCAAAGCGTAGTTTGAGGAATAAAAGTTTTTCGACCATATCTTTTTGGTCAACAATTTAATGTTGCAACATA
>NC_042493.1:47185609-47186564 GCF_005508785.2 Acyrthosiphon pisum
CGATTAACAAAAGTTTATAAATTCATATCCCAAAAACCAATTATCGACATTTCTGAAAATCGTTATTTTAGCGATACCCGGTAACCAGTACAATGAGGAAAAAAAAATTTTGTTCCAATTACCAATTATTTATTTTTATTTCAGTTTATAGTTTTTATACTTTATTTAGTAGAAAAATATTCTCTTTATCAGTAATATTGAAATAATGAATTTATGATATAATTGTACAGAAAATAGTAAATACATACATGTCATACGGGTAATGCCATTACGTATACCGTTTATGCGTATTATTAAATAATATATAGGTATATTATATTTTATATTTTAAATTAAAAATTATAATTTTATATCTGTATTCTGTACTGATTATTTAATATTTCCGGAATTCCCTAAGGCCGTTTCCCGTTATGCCACCTACATGGACACTTGGTTATATTTTATGACCTACAAAATACTTATTGTATATAATATATATATATCATATGATTTAGTATTTACTAACTACTTATCGTAGTATTACACTATTGTCTATTACCTGCTATTAATATTATTATTATTATTTGCTATTCAGTGATTCGTTTATTCGAAGTAACACAAACACTATCATTTCACTTTCAGTATTTTTGTTTAGTACCCGTCACTACGTACTATATAGCCAACAGAACGGCATCTTGTTGTATAGTTTACCTATGTTATTCGCTTATGTGATGAAAAATAAAATACAAATTTTAAATTTCTTCATATCATACTAGTATCACCATTTATATTCGATTACAAACAATATCAATAAAGTGTTATCAGTAATTCTATGATGCATCTAAGTCTAACCAGTATGTTTCTAACATGATGGAACCGCTGTTTGGTTCGCTAGGTTGTGATAAATTAAAAAACGCTATCTATCACAAGCAGCGAAGTTTTGAGCTGAATTAAAAAATGACAATTTAAAGTTGCT
>NC_042493.1:47186664-47211467 GCF_005508785.2 Acyrthosiphon pisum
TTTACATAATTAATTCTTTTTGTGATGGAATTTACCTGAATCATTATGAAGCTGAGCCATTGGACTTATAACACCTTCATTTGCTTCATTATAATTTTTTATGAGTTCGTCATACAATGTTTCTATGTGCTTTACAATTACCTAATGGTATAAAAATGAATTAGCTATATTTACAAATATGTTTTTGATCAGATTTATATAAAAGTAATTTTTATAAATGCCAAAAATTATGATTAAATAAAATATTAAACTGTACATTAAATTTTTTAAATCTCTATATACAACCAAATTGTAGATCGATTTCTTGTTGCAAATATTTCTCAAGCAACAATTTAAATTATTGAAAATTCTGATTTCAGAATTTTGTAATATGATTTTAATTTGTTTAACTAAAAAATGTATTATTGTCCAAACCTGTCAATAACTTGTAATTTGATACCAAGTGCTTAACAGTTATTTATGTAAAAAATAACATTGAATCACTAAATAAAAAGGTTGTAAGTTTAATATTAAAATGACTTGTAAGTAGATTTTAGGATTTTTTTTTTTTTAGTTACTGCAAAGGTAGAAAATGCCCACATTATTTTGTATACATTTATAAAATTTAAATGTTAATTATTATATATATATTTATTTAATGTTATAGTAAAAATGTCAAATTTATAGACCTACAACCAAAACATTTTAAATCAATAAATATAAGGCTATGAAGCAAAAGAAATAATTAGTAACAATTTGTCTAATACGACATATTTAAAGATATGAGAAAGAGGGTCCCTTTTTCTACCCCCCCCCCCCCCCTCCCCGATATGTATCGTTTATACATGTATTTATATATACATTTATGAAGAAATGTATTATGTTTACACCAAGTAACAGACTCTGGAATTATACAATTATTATATAATCATGCATAGAAGTATTTGATTAAATATAAGATTATAAAAAAAATAATTACTCCAAATGACAATTGGCTGGTACAAGTTGTAGGTGCAATCTGAAATTTAACATCTATTCTGTGCACCATACCATTTATTTGTTTAGCTTGAAAGCATACTGTTTTCATTTCTTTCATCTAGAACAATACAATATTACTATAAATATTTCTTACTACATTACAACTGATTCATTTACAACATAAAGGCATTTTAAGATCTTATGAAAATAAAGAAATCTTATAATATCTAGCTTAAAATACAACACTAATATTATTCACTACTTAGTTATCACTTTTTTATTCATTGAATGGGCATTTATTGAGTTAATATGTCATAAAAATATTCTGAAAATTCTAGTTGAATAACTATACGTATGTTATTATTAAATTTATAGAAAAAAAATTATGATACTTTGACAAAATATAATTGAACAAATAAATAATAATGAATTATTTTTAGGTGTACCATATAATATATTGAATAAATCACATTTTTAGACCAACATTTTCAAAGAAAAAAAACTGAATTAAAATCAATCACAAGATGATGATAAAAATAAAATAATTTTATTAGATTGTGTTGTAGTTCAACACTTACAGAAATTCATTCCAAAATATTTGTTCATCTGTAATTAGCTAAAGGTAGACATTTAAATAATTTGTTGTAAACATTAAGAAAAAAATTCAAACAATATGAAATATTGTTTACAAATGATATTTACAGCTGAAATTATTATAACTTATTTATACACTTTTAAAATATTTAAGCAACTATTCATCTGATTATATTATTAGTTTTAAAAAGTAAATTATAATTTTAAAATTTAAAAAATAATGATTTCATGAACTATCTTAGTAGAATTGAATTATCATTTATTTTTTTTATGCAGTTATTCTATTTATTGTAATATATCAATATTGGGTAAATAAATGTATATAAAAATATATTGATTCTATATTTTTTTTTCTCTAACTTACGACCTTATAAATTCAATTTAAATCATCAAATAATAATAATAATTGACGGATAGACAGTGTTAAAATTTGTTGTTTGGTTTAAACAAATTTTTGAATTTCTAGCACTGTGATTTACAAATCACTATTTAATTTTCCACATTGTCGTTCTTTTTTCCTATACTCAATTTGCCAGGATCCAGCAAAAAAAAAAATGCCATTCATACAAGTAAGTACTTCTGTTATTTATTTTCTTACCATTGTTGTAGTATCTGTATTATACGAGGAACAAATTATACCGATAAAACATGAATCCATGTTTTGTAAGTTCAATTGAGTTTGCAAATCTGAAAAAATATATGTTAATTATATTTTTCAAAATAAATAATATGTCATCGTAATAGTGTAATAATATTTTTTGTACATTAATGGTAATGTATTAGAACACAAATTAATATTTATTATAACAAATGTAATGAATTTGATAAAACTTGGTAGTCAATTTAATAAAAACATAATTTATTATGTATCGGAAAGTCCTTTTACATAGCCTCATAACAAGTATATCTCTTCTATATAATTTAAAATGGAGGTTATTTAGTGAATTGACTTTTTCTACTATTTACTAAGCACAAGCAAAATTTAACAACATTGTAAAAACTTTGAATCTAAACAAGTTAACTTAAAATGTTCAATCAATTAATAATGGATTTTAACTCTAAATAAATACTTTAGTGTTTCCCAACCTATGTATAGCGATCCAACATTGACTCAATTGTACTTTGGTTATTAAAATGTTGTTGGTATGATATAGGTAAAAAAAAAAAATCAACTACCAACAACCTATTAGATACCCTGACTTATTAAATACCCACATAAATACAAGATTAATGTGAAATTGAAATAATTAACATAGTATGAACCACCAGCATTGATGAAGTGATTTTAAAAGTTTTCCAATTATGTATACCTATACTAGTAATAAACATAAATTAAAATTATTAAATACTTACCGACATTAGATGGCCACACAGTGATGTGAGGATGTGAATGATACCAGCCAATGACGTTCAAGTTAGCGCCTTTGACGCGGGAGAAGTGTTTGGCATCTTCCATAGCGTTTACCAAGTCTTCAGACATGATTTCCACGCGATCCTTTTTGATCTCTCCCCGGGGCGGTATCGATAGCGCAGTCACAGATACAGTGATCCCATTCTCGTGTATTATTTTCTAAAAAAAAAACCAACATCGATCATGATTTAGTGAACGCGTTTGGGGCAGGTAATGGTAAAAACTGGCATCAGCAGCTTACCTGGCCGATGAGTAGAGCGGCAACCTCTTCCTTTTCAGTGAGTAGCGCCAAGTTATGGCACATCAATAATACCTCGTCCGATATGAACACGTCGGTGAGCTGATCCAACTGTTTACTCATGATTGCGCCTGTGCTCAAAGACTCCGCGCCGATTAAACCCGACACCGCTCGAAGTGCAGATGCGAAGGTCTAACAAACGTCGACGAATCGACTATAGACAACCCTATGAAAGTATGTCACGTCGGCGGTAGATGCAATGCTGTGTAACTGCGATTGTCAGAATTCAGCGATCGGCACCCGTCATCGCTTATTGATCTCGCTTCGACCGTCGTTCGTAGCGAAAGAGCCGCGCTAAACCAGTGCGCCACCGTTATCAAATGCACCGCCTTGGCCCTTACACAGATAATGATATCATTACATATTATTATTATTATTCAGCACAATGAAAACATGAAATCTATAGATATGGCCCTAATAACGATATTATAGTGCAGTAATGGGGAAGAGGAAAAAGATTTTTTATCTTTGCCTCTCATTCTAGCGGAGGTAAAATCATAATATCAAGGTGGATTTATTATTATAATAAAATATAATGAAATAAATATTTAAAAGTCCAACTTGTTTAATTTATATATATATATATGTTTACTTGTGCATCACTTGATTTTATGATAAGACCTCTATAATATCTCACCAACCTAAGGCACTATAAGTATAGTATAGCTATTATAGTGCTCTAACCAACCATGTTATTATACTTGTTATTGTAACAAGCAATGTTATTGTTATAATCAGTGGCGCAAATAGGAAAAATGCTTAGGGGGGGCTCAAGCCCCAACACATTTTTTTTTCAAATTATAATTTATGGGTACATACATTTAAGAAAGGTATACTATTATTTTTTGAGGGGGCTAAGCACCCCCCCCCCCCCTATTTGCGCCACTGGTTACAATACAAATTTATATATTATTTTATCATGGTATTATTTTACTATTTACTATTTCTCTGAGACTAGACTACTCCTGAGCGAATATGTTAATTGTTAATGTGATGGTACCTATGTGTAACGAAAAAATAAAACGAAAAAGTTTCCTCATTATCGCTACTTATCCTCTACTCTTCCGGCTCCCGCCACCTACCGTATGTATGAAATCGATTACTGAACGAAATGATTGTTATTAGTTAGGGATTGGGGGCATGGAGCGTTCTCTTGTGTCCTCTCGTTTCGTATTTGTTTATGTTTACCTCTCGATCGACGTCGCGTTGCCTAGATACGGTTAGTCGCGCACGCAAACGATTTGTTTACACAACAAAAACAAATAAGACGTCTCCCGATTAGTTGTGTGATATTGATAGCCGCGCCACTAGCTGCGCTGCCGCTCCGTCCCCTTCGCCCGTCATCGATCTACAGTATTCCAGTATTCCACTGATCGTCGTTCTCTTCGATAACTGGAAGGCGAAGCTGCGCAAGACGTCTCTTGCTTTTTGCCCGTGATAATACAGCCGATTCCGTGCCCATCTGTTGGCGTTCGCCATCGATTCGACGCTCCGTGTTTAGGTTGGTGTGCACGACCGTCATCGTTGTGTTTAAATATGACCATAGTACGCTACAAACGCGTTCGGTGTCTCTGTCTTACACACACTTATATTATGATACACAATTTACGTCCCACTGATTTCAGACACGGAAAATGTCATTTTCCGTTTTCACATTGGAGTTGTTATGACATATTAAAAGCAACAAAACTGCAATGGACATAAGGAACAGAGATATAATGAGTTGTAACTTGTTCTTACTCAAATCTGATTTCTCGCCCCTCACCAACCCTACAGAACTTTGTACCCATGCACTAACCATTTTCTTGTCGGATTTTTACTCCTCAAACGATAGTCCCCTCGTCGTTCTCATTATTTTTTTACAAATCCCACTGAATTTTCCGCGTTTACCGTACCTAATACAAATTATTATTAATAGTACACACGGTATTGCACTTACCTACTTGGTACACAGGATTTGATTATTTTTGTTGTCTGTACATTCATTTAAAAATATGGTTTTTGAAAATTTAGCAGCAGGACGATTGAGATGTCAAATGTATGGTTCATTAAACACACGCTTATATATGATTTATATTTTTGTTTAGATTGTTGTTGTTATTGCTAACACAATAAGTCGGTGTAAATATGCCAGCGACAAACCGAAAAAAGTCTGGAGGCAACAAATTTGAGTTCAGTGAAAAACAGATGGCTGATATAAAAGAAGCGTTTGAATTGTTTAACGTAAATGAATCTGGGACAATCGAAACCAAAGAGCTAAAGGTATTTAGATGCATCAATAGATTAAATTAATTTAGCTTAAGGCTAACTATAGTCACTGTATGATATCAGTGAGTTGAAATAGTATGGTAGTACCTATGGTAGAAATGTGGGTTAGAAATTATTTTTAGTTTAAAATGATATTACTTATATGATGAACTCAATTAAAATTTTAGGTAGCCATGAGGGCCTTGGGATTTGAACCAAAAAAAGAAGAAATCAAACGTATGTTGCTTAACATAAATAAACAGCATACTGGTAAGTTATATTTTTAATTATCAAATTTTAGATTATACATACCTAGTTACTTTAATGTAGTTGTGATAAATTTAAAATAATAATAATCAATATTTTATGTAGGCGTCATAACATATGATGATTTTGTCACTTTGATGTCCATAAAAATGGCAGATAAAGATTCAAGAGAAGAAATTATAAAAGCATTTAAACTGTTTGATGATAATTGTACAGGAAAAATAACATTCTCCAATTTAAAACGTATTGCCCAAGAATTAGGCGAGAATATTGCCGATGAAGAACTTCAGGTTAATATAAATTGTTTTAAATATAAATGTATTATTAACTATTTATAATTTACATATATAGTGGCCGAGTGAAATAACTCATTTCAACCCAGCAATGGGCATTCTTTCTTTATAGGCAGGAGGTGTACAAAGAGAAATCGCCCCCTCCCCTCACTGAGCAGAAGTAAAAAAAAACCCAAGCACGCAACAATTTATGCCAGAGAGTTCTAAAGTTTTCACAGTACAGACCCATTTTATTTAAATTTTGGCAATCCACAAATCACTAATCACCTTTTTTTTGTCATTGCTATCTTTGTGATAACTATTAGCTTGAAAGCGTTGTGGTGACACGTTACTAGTACACTTCTAATTTTCGCTGATAATTATCAATGATAAAACAAAATTTGAATATAAATATAGAATATAGTTACTCAAAAAATACTCTTTCATATTTGTTTGAATTTATAGTCTTTTTATATACATCATATTATATTATATCTTTTCATTTTTATATTGATATATTTTATACTAATTTAATACTAAATATTTTATATTATGAAAAAATATAAAAATATTTCAAAACTTAATGTGATCCATCAACATTATTATCACAAACCTCATTTGGTTTGCGACCAACAGTTTGAGAACCTCTAGTCCAGTGGTATATTTGAGGGAGGGAAAATAGGGGTATTTGCTCAGTATCAGTGAAAAAAAAATATTTTAATTACTTAGATAGGTAGGAATACATAATTGATATATTATGGATTGCTCTTGTTTTAATAAAATGTATCAAATAGAATTTTAAAAAAATCAAAGTAAATTATTGTTGACCCACTAAAAATAAAACCCATGATTTATATAATTACATACAACTATATAAAACTAATTTGATATATTTTTGATTGTGATATGACTATTGTAGGAAATGATAGACGAAGCAGATAAAGATGGTGATGGTGAAGTCAGTCAAGAAGAATTTCTTCAAATTATGAAGAAAACCAATTTATATTAAATATATATTACATCCTTGTTCTATCAAAAACATATTATTTATTTGTGTATACACTATTTTGTATTAATTCTTCACAGTTACCATTTATAATTAACTTCCTAACACTTAATATTTTGTGGGCCAGTCATATTTTCTTTATACAATAAAAACAGAATGTTTCCTCAAAAGAATAAAGTTTTCTAATAACCTATGTACAAATGGAAACATTAAATTCAATTTTCTTCTGAAAAATCAGTGTGCTGTAATATTTTAAATTAATGTTATAATATAATATATTATGTTGATACATACCAAATATTAAATTATAGCATTTTTTTTAAAGTGTTTCATAGTCAAACATGAGTACAATATTATTGTATCACCCTGCCAAAAATTTTAATTTAATGAAATATAATAACCAATACTTGTTTTATGGAGAAAAACTGTGTTTAATGTTTTCATATTTCTAAGAGTTGGTAATAATTTTATTTTTTAGTGGAAAACGGAACCTTTTTTTTTATTTGAAGAAAATGTATTATGTCCATTTTTGTTGTATTCACCACATGAGACTTGATTATATTATACATTATCTAATAGTTTAAGAATAAAGTGAGAAAAAAAACATTAATTATAATAATTTATAGTGATATAGTTTATATTTGTATTATAATTATTGGTAAAAGGCAAAAATTTAATTTAAACAACTAATAGCAATAATTTTTAAAACTAAGTTACTTAAAATAATGATCTTAATAATTTAGCTTCTTGTGCCATCTCCTCATCGCTTCTCCTTGGATCAATGCAGTATTTTTCATTTTGTAATTTTCTGTATATATCATCATTCACCAAAAAATCTCCAGACTTTCTTGGAATAATATGAACATGAACGTGCTAATAATATTAATAATAAACATGAATAAAGTATTGCAATGTTCGATGATCATGTTATTATGTATGACATTTAAATTAAATTAATACTTTTGTTCTTAAAGTAACATTTTTATAGCTTAGTACCATCTATTAAAATAACAGTTTGGTACTAAAAATATTTTTATACTACTTTTCTTTTTTGATTTTGATAAAAAAAACTAACCTTTTTAATTAATATAATAAATATTTAACAGTAAATACCTTTAGGAGCAAAATAAACTGTATTTTGTTTCAAATTTTCTCTAATATTTTAAATATTTTTATTCATGGGCTTTTGTTTTATAATAAATAATTGTATGCACAAATTAAATGTACACTTTTAAGCATAAAGGTAATTTTAAAAGAAATCATTAATCAAATAAATAATGAGAGTAAATAATTTTGATATAAAATTAAAATAGTACCATTTAGGATGAACTACTAAATACATATATTTTAGAAAAACAGTTTTTGTTCATAATATTTATTCCTACAGATCTGATAATAAAAATTTAAATCCTCAATTTCTTATAGAACTTTCAACTTTGTATCTGACACTAGAAACCAAGAAATGTTGACATACCTAAGAATTTAACCACAGTATCTAATATATTAAAATAAAATTAATAGTACATACTTTAATCGTTTGTCCAGCATGTTGACCGTCTTGAATAACAATAGATGATGAATTAGTGTTGTGTACTTGTTCAATGGTTTTTTGAACCTTTTGAACTGCAAGGAATAGATCCTCAACTTCGTAATTGGATAAGTCCGTTAATTTTTCCACAGCTCTAAGAGGAGCAACTAAAACATCTAGTTATTGATACTTAATGAAAATATTACACGGAAAAAATAAATTAAAATTATTATAGTTTTAATGTATTCAAAAAGGATACGTCCAGGTAAAACACATTTAATATTGGTAAATGCTAAGGATAATTGTGTTTGGTAAAATACTTGTAAGCCTTTAACTATTGATGAACCAAATTTAAATTCATTAAAATCTTCAATAGACTTAGTCCTACATAAGGTACTTGAAATCATTTTTGGGTAAATATCGTATCGTCTATGGCATTCCAAAGGCATTGACTGACGAATACTTTTAATTAATGATAAATCAATTGGTGCCAAAACAAAACCGGGTTCTTCAGAACATTGTGCTATTACTGTTCCTAGTGGATCAACTACCTACACAATGTTTAATATAAAACTATTTACAAGTTAAATAGTAATCAAACAAACCAGTGAGTGACCCCAAGATTTTCTAGCTGAGCTATGATTGCCGGTTTGTGCAGCAGCAATTACATAACATTGAGTTTCAATGGCTCTGGCTCGCAATAATATTTCCCAATGATAAGCACCTGTCCCGAAGAAAAATGCTGATGGATACGTTAAAATGTCTGCTCCATTCTCGGCTAATGCTATAGCCATCTGAGAAAATCTCATATCATAACACTGAACTTTTGTATAAAGAAATATTTTTACATGCATAAATAAGTAACAACTATTTAAAATTTTTTAAAAAACCTGATTTTTAATTTTAATATCAAGTAGATCAAAGCAGTTTTAGTATGGTATTCTATGTCAAGTCAATTATTATTTAAATGAAACAATATATTTTAGTTGTTAAGAAATTAAAAAAAGATATATTTTAGCAGACAATTTTTCTAAAGATGCAAATAATGGTGTTGTCCAACAATTTGTATGTTTTTATACAAATACTAATATAACTTAATGGATATTTTTTATGAAATAATTGTGTACATTACCATTTTTTTTATTGTAATCAACATTGTTATTGTACACTTTAAAAATTGTTCAGCTGAAACAAATGTTATAACTTATGACTTTATTTCATATATTAATGGGAATAATTTATTCTAACTTCAATATTAGATAAAGAAAAGGATACAATTGCTAAACCAATATTCCCAATTGGAGTTTTAACTGGTAGTGAGATTTCGGTACCAGATTCAACTAAATTTGATTCGAAGGCTTGGATATTTTTTGAAGGTATCTGTACATCATATAAATGTATTTTATGATATGTTTCAGCTACTTCTCCTTTATTGTTGATAACCAAATGTGTGTTCCTTAATTTAGTTTCTGAAAACTTGAAAATAATTCAATATATTATTAGTATAAATATTATATAAATTAATTATGAAAATAGAAACTAATTTAACTAATAAGTAAAGCACTTGATGTTGGATCTCTTCAGGGCTTTAAGTGGGAAAAAATTCCAGGGAGGAATTTATTAAAGTCTAAATATAGTTGTAAGCCTTCCATATATTATTTTATTTATAATGTATAAAATATTATTTTTGTTTATTTATATGGTTTCTATTATATTTTGGTTAGGTACAAGGTATATAATATATTATTATTACAATTAGTAGATGTGTGTATGATATACCATTGTTTACAAATATATTTATAAAAAAATGACAAATCTTTGGCATGGACAACGATGGGCAGGATAGTAATTTTTTGTATATAATTGGCTACTAAAATGCTAATGTAAATATTTGGTGAATATTTTAAGAGTCTACGGTTATTTCTTTTGGAAATACAACAAGATATCAAAAATCTATTAACGGGAATTCTATAATTTACCGCTGAATATCAAAAATTGTAAAAATTATATGTTCAAGAGCTCATAAAAAATTGTTACTTTCCAGTAAACTTTTTGTTTTTCATTAAAGGTAGAAAAATGTGTGGCAAATAATTAGTTCTATTAGAATTTCTAAAGTTAACTATGAAAAGAAAAACTTTTATGAATTTCTAACTGAAAATTAATTTGAAAATATTCGCAATGTCAACATTTGAACATTAACTGAATATAAAAAATAATCATGTCTATGTATCTTGAACATTATTAAGCTTCCATTAATGAAATTTATAAGGAACTTAGGATTCAGTTTTTAAACTTTTTTACTAATTGAAAAAGTTTTTTATCTAGAATAATAAATAAAAAAATCACAAAATTCAAAAAATTTGTGTCAGATTTATTTTCCTAATATTATATTAAAGTGACACAGTAAAAAATAAATAGTTAATAAGTAATTTGGTTTTATTACTTCTTGAAATATAGTTCAATTGTGAATAGAGCTATGTTATGAGGTCTATTTAATATTAGCTATATGTTTTAACTCTTATATAATGTTGATTAACTATGTCTAATTAACAAATCCTACAAATGCATTTATGTTTATTGTATTAATATATGCTATATAAACTTAATATTTTAACATTTTACAAAAGTAGCATCTACTTATTAGTGTATTTTTTTTATTCAAATATATAAACACCTACAAATAAACCAACTAAATATAACAATTTTATTAATGAACATGGTTGTCACTTGTCAGTATTATCTATGATTTAACATATTATTAACTACATTAAAAATAAATGTCTACTTGTTTTGTTTATCAATCAAAAATTATTATAATTTATAAAATAGTCAGTATTACCTTTTCATGAAATCCACCTAAAGAGAGCCAAATATCCAACGACTTAGCTAATGATTTATAATTATTGATAAGAGATCCATCTAGAGATTCAGCCATCTCTAATGATTTAGCTTTATCTTCTTCAATGTAATCAAACGACTCTGGCAAGAAAATCATCTGGAAACAACAAATTAATAGCAATTACCTGTTCAGATAATTGTAAAACAATTTCATACTATCCATACTTACTTTAGCTCCACATTTATGAGCATTAGTAATTAGTGCCTTGCACGCTTGAAAGTTTTTTTCTTTATTGGCAGTCGATGTAATTTGACAAACAGCAATAAGATTGTCCATGTCAGAAAATGTATTTTTAAAAATTGAATACAAACGTTTGATTAACATCTGACAACTGAGACAACGTTAAATGATTTTTTTCGCAATTAACAACAATAACAATTAGTGAAACAATTACGTACCAATGACGTTCGAGTAGGTAGATAGCTGTGGGATCAACTGAATTAAGAACTTGAGATCATCATTATAGTATATTATTCTTAATGATCGTTCGTATCAATACAAATTAGTTACAAACTATAGTAATCATGCCCTTGTCATTTAATTTTCGATAATTGTATTTACCTACCAATCGTTCCACAATATTGTCGTGTAATGTGTGTAGTTTAGACTCTAATATATCTAGTCTTCCCTAATATTTAATCCGCTGAACACAATTTTCGAAAATACACAAGTAATGACGTGAAGTGCAAACTGCAAACTGGCAAGTGGCAACTGCAACAGTGCAAGGGCCAACGATAAGAATTTAACATTTTCATCTGATTTCATTTAATTTCCATATGATGTTCTCGTTATCAGTTTGTGATTATAAGTATTATCCGTGCTGATAAAAACTGAATAAAACTGATAATGCCTAAATCACGTACGACCTTAGATCATATACGTATATGATCTAAGCGTACGACGGACTTGTGTTGTATAAATATAAATAATCTATATAATTTTAAATAAAAGAATTTGTCCTGACTGACTAACTGTTCGGTAGGCGGAAATAAAGGCTAAAGCCCACGGAAAAAAATTAAAATATATATATGAATATATGTATTATACATAATATTATAACAATTATAATATAATAATTAATAATATTGTGTTATAAGTTGTAATTTATAATTATAAATTGTTTTATTATTTAATTGAGCAATTAGGTAGTTAAGATATATTTTAATACCTACAGGCTACAGTGCCAATAGTGTAATTACAGGGGCGAGGATTTGGGTGTCGTATCCCCATACTGCACCCGTATACCCTGGTTATCTTCTGTTATTCAGATGGGAGAAGGTGACTTCCGTTTTTGATGTAGGTATTTGGTCTGAGTCTCCATTGATTGTAGAATTTATCTATTTGTCAAGGCCCTCAAACATGATGTATTTTACACGCTGGCAAACTAGGGCTATGTCAGCATACATACATTTTTTTGCAGTGATCGCTGGTAGGTCCTTGAAATAGAGGTTAAAGAGAAGAGGTGCTAACACTTGAGGCCATTGTTTAGCGTCTTTGTTTTAAATTTTTCTTCACTAATATAAACAGTAAAAAATCTGTTACTAAGCATATTATTGAGGAGTCTTAGTAACGTTTTGCATGGGATCACATCCAGGAATTTTGATAAAAGCCCTTTTCTCCAGACAGTGTCATAGGCAGATGATAAATTTATGAATGCCATTACAGTTTTAACGTTGCTGTCATACCCATTTTATAAATGGGTAGTACCTAGTAAATGCCATTACCTGATCATAGCAACTCCTATTAGGATTTAGGGCGGAACCCAGCTCGTTCATGTGGACAACTAGCGAGCGTTTTCTGTGTAGTTTCATAATTGTCAACTTCATTTAAAAAAAATGGTTGGTTTAAAAAAAGAATCTATTTTTGGGATTTTTTGCACTAAGTTATTTAGTTTTTTATTCTTCCGCGATTTTTTTATACTCATAGCCATTTAAACGTGATCGAACGTCACTCATTTTACTATAGTTTTATTAAAAATATTACAAATAAAAATTTAAAAAAATCAAATATTCATACAAATAAGAAGTGTCAACTTCGTCTGCACTAAAAAAAAATAACACCGAACACGTTCGTTACTATAATACTATAGAACATGCCACACTATAAGCTCGTTCGCGATTGCATTGACTAATGATTGGTTTTTTTTTATTGTGATTAAATGCAGATAAACACACAATCGTCAACCCATGTTATATAAATAACTTATTTTACGATCGTCGTATCCACTTGTTTACAACACGATAACGAAAAATGTACAAATAATGCAGCAATGCTATATAATAGAGCGATAAACTCTACGATTATGAAATTGAAAAACATAAAATACAAATATTACCACAATCCCGTTGGTCTAAAAATATATTATAATTAGTTGCATTTATTTTAGTAAAAATGTAATATTAAAAATTACTTGCCGCCCTTGAGAAATTGCCGCCCTAAGCACTAGCTTATAGTGTTTACTGGTAAATACGGCACTGTCTACAACAATCGAAGTTCGTGTAGAAGATGATCAACAAAATACGGAATTTCATGTTGTTCAGTCCTCCTTCCCCGTTCCTGACTAAGGAATTTTAGGTAAACCTTTTATTACCAAACAAAAAGTTATATTAAATTATAAAACCAACAAGTCAATACCCACGGATACTTTGAATATCACGTTACAACCACGTACAGAGCTCCAAACAAAGCAGAGAATCTACAAATACTTATTGACAACCAAGAAATAACAGAATCTTTTACATGTGGTAACTGTATCGCCACAATAAAAAAATTCGATTTCATTTCACTGATCAATCTAACAGAAAATTTCCTTCAACTTCATCTTCCTAGTTTATATAAGTTAATTCACGAAGAATATAATGAAACCTTTGTCAATCAAATGCATATTCAAGAACATCCAGGATACTATGTCAAAGATAGTATACTAATCCAATAACACAAATCACTCCACATGGATCACTTAAACACAGAGGAAAAATCCTTATTGCTATGAATCTGCAACAACTACTCAGATGCATTCTTATTAGCGAAAGATAAAATCACTACAAAAATCAGAACATCCGAAGCAGTACAACCAATAAACGAGAAATCCTATCGATTTCCACAATGCCATCGACACGAGATAACCGAACAAACGGAGACACAATAAAAGGAAGGAATCATCATTGCTGGTGTTTCACCACGGATGCGCCACTTTTGGTAGTCCCCAAAAAGCCTGACATCACTGGAAAAATGAAATATCGAGTCTGTGTGGACTTCCGAAAATTAAATCAAGTAACTGTGGGAGACCCTTTCCCGCTACAAAATATCAACGACATATCCGATGAGTTGGGCAAATCAAAGTATAATACAACCTTTGATTTAGCCCTGGGTTACCACCAAGTCCAAATGAACCCTACAGATCGTGATAAGACGGCTTTTTCCGCTTAAAAGGGCCACTTTGGACTTAAAGGTGTCCCTGGAACTTTTCAACAATTAATGAACAAGATGCTCACAGGTATAAATGGATTAAGGGCATTTGTGTATCTTGACGACATCATAGTGTACGTCAAGGACCTAGCAGACCATTCACAAAAACTCATAGACATATTCAACAGACTAACAAAATATAATTTAAAATTGCAACCAATGAAAAGTAAGTTCCTCTGAAAGAAAGAAACTTAACTAGACCATCGGACTACCGATGAAGGAATGAAATCGTATCCACAAAAAGTAGATTGTGTCCAGAAATTCCCGGTTCCACAAAACGTAAAAAAAATCAAAGCGTAGTTTGAGGAATAAAAGTTTTTCGACCATATCTTTTTGGTCAACAATTTAATGTTGCAACATATCATCGTGCATTACTATGGCTTTTCAATTTAACGGACCCTGGGCCTTGGCTTACGCGCTTGTGACTAAAGCTAGAAGAGTATCAGTATACGATTCACTATAAACCGCCTACTTATACACCTTTCCTGGTTTGTTTTTATTTTATCATATTTCTTAGAATCGGTTTTCTCCTACAGTTATTACTTTTATAAACTTATTAGGTATTTTAACTCTTACCGGTTAGTACGCGATCTTGTTGTTGTATAACCTAACCATTTGTCCTTCACCCCTTAAGTAATGGTTCAATAGTTGTATAGCAAATTTAAAGGTAACCTATCTAATTATTATTATTATTATTAATTATACAGCGAGACGCCAGTCCTTAGAAAAACCTATAAGAAATCCTTATTTTGTTTAGGATAATATTAATAAAGCCCTTACGGCCTTACCTTACGCTTGTCTTCTTAGGTATTCATACGCTGCGTATCAGCTGCAGAGTCTGTATTGACTATATTCGCACTTTACAGTACACTTCGATGTCTTAAATATTTTAACAATGATACCTATTCAACGACTACCACATACTTTGACTTTTGAGGTTAAACGCAACGATACCTAGTGGTACTTTTCCAAAAACACAATTTTTGCACCTTACCGCGTTGAGATTAACGTTCTCTATACTAATATAAATCACGGGAGAAAGACCAAAATGTTAAGGAAAAATGTTGATATAAAATAAATATTCAAATGATTTTATTTCGTAATCTAATTTAATTTCGTTTTGAGAGACGTAGTTTTACATAATACTTTATTTTTCCGTCGCTGTTTGTCGCCTAGTCGGAATACTGATACACGCCTACATAATAATGACCACAAGCGCCTATTTACATAATATAATAAAGATAAGTCGAACGGTCCGATGCCGTGCGATAGTGCATCAAAAAAAACAGTACCCATTCGGACATTCAGTTAAGTGAAGTTATTAAACTTTAATCATTATTAAATATTAGTGCCTATATTAATTGTACTAATAAGTAATAATTATAGTAGATCGATACTGATGTTGTTAATTGGTTTGAACTTCTCCCCCCTCTAAAAATTGAGCACTTGTTCCGTCACTGGTGAGAGCATAAGATAGAAAATATAACACTCTAAAAATCTATATCGGTTACCCAAAATCACTATATATATTTAGTGTCAAATAGATACCTATAGGAACTTAAGTACCCATAGTATATTGAGGATGGAATTGTATGGAACTTGAGCATAGGCGCAAATAGCGTTTGAGATTTGGGGGGGGGGGGCTAATAGGGCCTTACTATGATAATATTAAATAACCTTAAAACAAAATGTAGGAAATGTTTGGGACGGCTATGGACATTTTGGGGGGGCTTAGCCCCTAAAGCCCTCCCCCTATTTGCGCTTATGAACTTGAGTTATATAGTTATATACTTAATCTATCTTTAAAAATTAGCAAATTATTTTAATCTTTACTATATACATAATCATAAATTTACATTTGGTTAAAATCGATAATAACTATTAACTTCTATTTTAATAAAGTTAGAAGTAGGTAACAGTCACATAATATTATGTAATATTTTGGTATCATTATTTTTCTAAATTTCCATTTTTCTTAATCATCGTATCACTGCTTAAAGTCCGCTGAATTCTGAAACAAAATTATGTAAAATATAAATAAAAACAAAAATAATGAAAATATAAGTAGGTAGGTTACAACATGTTGTAGGTATACAACATGTTAAATCATAAGTACTTAAATATACTAACGTTATAATCACAATATCAAGTAATAGAATTACACTCGCTATAAATATTATTGTAATCCAAAATATTGATGAACTAAATATGATTTCATTTACATTGATGAACACAGTAAAATGCATTAAAATAATCTTTAATTCACTAAATAGTAAAACAAAACAGAAAAAGTATAAGTATATAATTTTTACAAAAAATATTAAGTATTTATAATCATATAATAATTTAAAACAATTTTGAAAGCCTGATTGTTAAACGGAGAGAGTATACATGCAGGCAGGTCCGGCACCAGATAATATTAATGCATAGGAAAAATCTACATTTTCCACCCTTGAGCACATTAGCGCTGTTGGAAATTTCAACATTTCAGGTAAAATAAAATTTTCATTTTTTTTTTAAATTTAAGAACCCCTAAGAGGGTTTCCAAAATGGTGGTCCCTCTTCACGTGATTTCATGTTGTTATTTTAATTTTAAGTTATACAATTAACTTATTGTACATAAAATACAGATTGGTATTACAGATTGTAAATATACTATTTTGTTAGAATAAAAAAAAGCAGATAAGTTGATGTCTCTGTAGTGTTGGTTACAAGTGGGTCATTGTATAATGTATTCTATAAAATTTAAATTCAATGAAAACGATTCTAAGCGGAGACGGTTTGTCAGTCTGGATATTTTATTTTTTATATTGTAAAAAACACTAGGTAATTCGTCACAATATTTTATTCGTTTCTATGGTGATAAACAAAGGGTTTAAGATTAAAATCCTGTTTTTAGTGGTTTTTCGTAATTTGACGGTGGTTTTTCCCGTGGCATTAAATAACTATTGAGAAAATTGAAAATGACCACTTTAAAGTACCATCTTAAAGTCTTAAAGTATCCAATTTTCTAAAAGATAAGATACTATATTATGTTTAAATCAAAGCACTCCATCTGGTAGAAATTTTGTATACAGGATAAAAAAATAAATAAATAAACACCATTGTAAAACCGCTAGCTCCGCTCAGAATATAAAATTTGTATTCAATAGAGCACAAACCGCTTATGTAATAGTTTTTTTTGTTTTTTTTGTCATTGTTTTAAAAATAAATATAAATACAAATAAAGAATGTTTATTGCATTGCCTTTCATAAGATTTAGCTTTTAGAAGTTTTTTTATATGGCAATAATTAAAGGTGTGGGCTTATAATAAGTGAAGGTTTTAAGTTTGGATTTCAAAAATACTTAGCTAATGACATAAACGATGGACATGTACCTAAAAAGATATGTTCAACCCATTTAAAAACCAATCAACGTAATAAAATTCAGTTAAAAAGTTTTTCACTGTATAACAGAATGATATTTCATCTAAATTATGTTATATATTGGTCATCTATTATTTTTATTATTATTAATTATAAATTATATTTACTAAAACATTTAGTTAACCTTAATTTACATTAAATCAATCAGCATTGACTCAATTTACTAAGTTTATTTGATTTATTAATTTTTTTTATAATATAAGGTTATAAGTTAACATAAATCGGTTAATTATAGTTAAGGCAGGCGATTCCAGTACAAGGTGGTCACTACCTAAAATAAAAGACAATTCGAGTAAATAATATTTTGAAATCGAGAGAAAATTCGGGTAACCTTTTTTAAAAAAAAATTCACGAAGGACAAATTGAGGGTCAGATGGGAGGCAATTCGTGAGCGCCCAAACTGAGACAACACATGTGGGTATAACATCCTTTTAAATTTTAACTATAGGTACTCTGTTCTCGTGAAACAGAGTATGGTAAAATATTCATTATTGTAAATTATTAATTATGTAAGTAGGTATATATATTACTTATAAGCTATTATGAATGAAATCCATAATAGTATGGATACCCATATAGCTAAGTGTACGATTAAAGACCATGACTGAATATGCAAACCGGCCTTGAAACACACAATGACCAATGTACACTAAATAAATGACAAACAATAGTATTAAAATTAATATAAAACATAAAATATGATTAAGGTATGATAGGTTAATTAGAAAATCATTATGTTATTTGCGTTACAGTGTATATGACGTTTCCAAATACTGAATAATCCCCTACTCTCCCTTTGGTCCATATAACTTCATGTCTCATGATAAATAAGCATAACCAAAATAAGAGTAAGGAGTGAAATAAAGCGTTAAGTATCCATATCCAAAACATTTTTAAACTAAACACATTTTGTGTTTGATAGTACAACTGTGGCCATTTTAATCTTGTTTCTGTTGAATATGTAGTTAAAAATAGTCCCACTACGAACGGTAGAGAAACTGTAAATAGCTAAACACACAAAAAAAAAACCATTAACACCTGATAATTAATTTTAATTTAAGGTTCTCTAATAGCTTTCAAAGATTAGTCGTTGATAGGTACCTATCACAAGCGGTATGTTTACATGGATAAAAACTAGGAGTTTTATAATGTGCTCACTCCTCATATAGGTACCTACCTCTGGAGGGAACAATACACAAGAAACAAAATTAGTTTCTATGAATTACATTTACTTTATAAATCTATGACTAACTTATCACTTCATCTGGATACTTACTGATTTGTACATGAAAATATTCCATCTATCGAATAATACTTCACCAGACCATCCAGAATAAATGGCAAACCATAATTGTAATGAATTAAAAATAACAGTTTTGTAGTGATAAAAATAAATCATTTTGGTAATCTTTTCATAATTCCAAGCGCCATGCACAAACAATAACTTTAATAAATAATTAAACTGAAAAAAAATTTATCCACTTTATTTTTTTACTTAAAATTAAAATATTTTAGGTTTACTTATTTACTTGAGCAATTGAATAGTCTGAAGCATTATATGCTTGTAGTCCATCTAATCCTACTACACCCACTCCGATACTAGCATTATGGAGCATTGGCACATCATTAGCTCCATCGCCTATAGCTAAGGTTACTTCATTTGTGTATTTTGTTACGAGATCAACAATCTGTTACATTAATTTCAGCAATTTTAATATATTTTTTGTTCTAAAAGCTAATTAACATATTATGTTAATATTTTAGTATCCCATAGATTACATTTACACACAACTTAGTTTTTAAATTAAAATTATTTTCTACTATGATTTGAAAGAACTTATGTAATTCTAATGTAACTTTTACTTCTCCTGGTAATTTAAATTTAAAGCAATTTAAAATTTGCAATTGTTATACAGTTTGATAACATATGTCATTATATATGTATATATAAGCTATGAAAGGAAAAACTTTTATACATTTTTAACTGAAAAATTCTTTGAATATTTGATGAATTTTTATAAAATTAGAAATTTAAATGCATATAAAAAATAATTGAGCCTATATATATATATATCTTTAATATTTTTGAACTTCAATTAAAGACATTTTTCATGAACCTAGAATTAAATTTTTAAGCTTCTTTAATAAGCGAATTAATAAGCAAAAAAGTTTTAATTGAGAGTAATTTTAAAAACTTTTACAAAATTTGAAAAATTCCTCAAGGTTATAACTAACTAAAAAAGAGTCAAAATATTTCGGAAATGTTACCATTTATGGAAAATACTAATATAAATATTTGGTAAAAATATCAAGGGTCTATGGTTATTAAATTTTGAGTTACACCAAAATAATAAAATCCATTTTTTTAAAAAATTGTTTTAGCGTAAAAATTACCAGTTTTTCACTTTTTTTTCTTTTTCTTGACGCTTTCTAAAACTACTTGGAATTTTCAATTTTGAACTCCCAAAAGTACCAACTAGATCCAATTTTCTATAAGAAAAGATCCTGATCTTGAAAATCGGAGCATTTTTACTACCCAAAATGTTGCTGACAGACAGAAAAAAAACACACATCATTTTAAAAACAATAAATTAATTTGCTCTGTTCAGAATGTAGAATAAAACTGGTTTTCTATATTGAATTTTGCCTGAGATTCTTCTTACAAGCATATAATATAAATTCCTACAGGACCACTAAAATATTTGTTTCTGTTTTATTTACAATGCATTTAATTGTATTATTATCATCGTTTATTCTTATATAATAATGTTACATATTATTATGTGTTTTAATTCGAAGATCTAAGTTAAACATTAGAATTTATATTATTATATGATTATACTGTCAATTATCGTAGGTGCCTATCTATTTCTTTGATAACTTTTACTTTCAATCTTAACCAAAGTATTTTTCACTTTCAATCTTAACCAAAGTATTTTCAGATACCAGGTAGGTATTTCAAATTTTCTAACCTATATGAGTCGTAACTCATAATTTATAAATCATAATTTATCATAAGTACAAATTAAAATTATAGTTTAAATCAGTTAAACACTTACCTCAGCTTTCTGTGTAGGTGATATTCTGTAACAAATAACAGACTTGCAGTCTAAGCACAACTTGAGAAATTTCATTTTAAGATCACTTGACAATGCATGCTTCAACAATCGTCCGCTTATTATCAATGTACAATTCATTGTTTCAACTGTAAGACCCAGATTGTATATTTTTTGATTTATAGTATGCCTGAGATCCTTAAAATGTATTTAAATTAGATAACTATGAATAGTTTTAAAATAATTTTAGCCACAACTATTGATTTAAGTAGGAAATATTTTATTCAGTAATCAATTAGCATAATTATTAATTATTATTTAGTGTATTTCTAAGCATAATAATACCTCTAACATATAACCAATTAAAATTTTTAACAATTAGCTACCAAAAAATAACTTGAGTTAAAACACTTGTCCTGCTATTTTTCATAACAAATCTATAAATATCAATCTACATAATTTTCATCTGAATTGTGAAGCTTTTAATACAATATTAGATAGTAAAGTATAATAGACATAATTTCCAATGTTTTAGAAAATACGTCATTAGTTATTTATTTTCTATAGGTAGATAGGTACTAATATTGAATTGTGATACTATTAATTTTAACAAGTTCAAGGCTTTTGAGAAAATATAATAAATTAATACATTTTCAAAACTTTTCAATTTAAAGAAAACATCATTTACCTACTTTTGCATGTTTTTTGTTACTAAATCATCATTCTTAATAATCCTGTAATGTCTATAGATCAAAAATTAGTTTTAAAAACAAAATTTGATTACTATTATTATAACTTATTAGTTAATAATTAATTTATAAATTATAATGAATATAATATTGGTATTTAATGAATAAATTTCTTAGAGTCTATATAATTCAAAAAACGTCTGTCAACCCAACAAGAATTGACTCATGACCCATCAATGGGTCGCGATCTACAGTTTGAGAAACACTGCTATAGACTGAAGTAATATATATATATATATATGTTTGATTGTCAGTCAATCCATTAAGTAGGCTTAAATATATGAAACAATAATAGTATTGACTACTGATATTAATAACGGCCAGAAATAAAAGCTCTCTACCTACAGACCAATTAAAACCATTGGTAACTAGCTACATATTTATCACTTCACTCAAAATCTTTAACATTATAGTTATAGGGAAACATTTTAATATTCCACAATAAGAATTATTTTTCTGATAAGTGATAAAGATTCAAATTATTTGAATATAAATACCTACATAATACTTGTTCATACATTTACCGTTAAATTAGATTCATTAAAAATAATTATTGAACTATCTTGTGTAATGAGTGTTGTGGAGAATCCAATATTTAATGCTGTTTCTTCTTTATCTCCAGTTAGTATCCATATTTTGATTGCTGCGCACATTAATGCTTGGATAGTTTTTGGTACCTGAAGAAATTAGTAATAATCAAAATAAGAGATGTTAAAATACAAATAAATTGTTTTTGTAAAAAAAATGTAATTAATAGGTTTGTGTAATAATTACACAATAATATAAATATATAATGGTCTAATATTACATATATGTAGGTATTTGTATGACTAAACAAAATAACATTGTAGCAGCTACAGAGAAGCAGCAGGTACTGTTATTTTATTTCATGTTTAACCTAACTTTTATAAAATATAAAATCTCGGTCTTTGAAATATTCAATGAAATTTCCTAAAATTAAATCCCAGGGAATTTGCACATTCTTGATCTGGATGTGCCTGGATCGAAATTACCGTGCTATGTTGTTTGTAGTGGTGTTGTTAAAAATTGTGACCTACACTTGTTGAAAATATTATATATAGGTATATGCTGAGCTGCAGTGGTGATTTAAAGTGGAGGAGTCCAAGGGGTCCCCCTCAAAAGTTCCGACTTAATTAACGTAAAAAGTGTAAGTTAATTAAAGTAAAATTAGGTAATAAATGATTAATGGATAAATATTTTTTTAATAAAAAATAATATCAAAGGACCCACAAAAAACAATACCAAAAACTGTGCCGAGTAAAATTTTATGAAACAATCATGGACTATTAAACATGATAATGGACCATTAACTCACTATTGATTCATTAAATATTGAGTGATTTTTTATGCTACTCAGCAATTAAGTACCTATTATACTTGTTAGGTATTTTGTAGGACGTAATAATATATTATGTACCTACGTAATCCTATTAATAAACAAGCATGAAATACTATCATGCAATCCTATATACAATACAAGCATGAATAACTAACGTTGTCTTGTAATTTATTTTCAATTGCAGTCACTCCAATCAGCGTCAGTTTCTTTTCTATTTTTTCAGCGACTTTATTTTTGGCACTTTCTCGATTTATTAACACAGTTGATGCATTGAGATATTCATCTTTCCACCTATTATAAAAGCTTTCAGAAATATTCTTATATGCAAAACATAATGTTCGGTAACCCGAGCGGGCAAAATCATTTAAGTGCATCAGGCTTTGGTGTTTGTACTTTTCGCCAGATTTTGATAAGCGTTTAATAATACCCGTATCTGCACCCTAGAACCATTGGAAGTGCAGGGTTAAGAAAGTTATTTAAAATAATAAAGATAATATATTATATTAATATTTATTGTCACTAGTAATACTTTGCAAAATAATTTTATTTGACCATCAGGAGCTCGAACAATAACTGACATTCTTTTCCTAGAATTTGTAAACTCTATTATATTTAAAATTTCATAAGTCTCTTCTCCGTTTAATGTAGTTATAGTCACTGATGTTGAACAACGAGTATGAAATGTAAATCCAAATTGTTGAGATCCAATGACTAATGCTTGTTCATCTAATGTTATGCATAAAAAAATGTAGGTAGATTAATATTTGTGAAACAGTGAACTAAAATTTAAAAAAATTAACGTAACTATATTACTCTCGAAAAAATATAAATATATTACACATTTATACCCAAATAGTATTATAATAACACAATAAATTAAAAAAAATAAAAATACATATAAGTATAATTGTATAAATGTATAATCATTGAGTATGTATTGTTATATATATTTTTAGAATATAATATAACCAATGGCATAATCTATGGGTAGTCTATACAAATATTAAAACATATTATACACATGCATACAGTGTAGGTTCATTACATACAAATATTTCTCAGTCAATAAAGTATTAATACACATAAAATATACTTAATTGAAAAAAAAATTAATAGGTATTAATAATAAATTCCAAATTAGTCATATCACAATATCAAATCAGGTAACGCGTTATACATCAACAACCAAACCGGGGTACTATCATAGATATATAGTAGTATACTTTTAGAAGTTTCCAAGCACCCGCGAATATTATTATACAATC
>NC_042493.1:47212226-47216024 GCF_005508785.2 Acyrthosiphon pisum
AAAATATTTACAGAGTAATGAGTGATAAAGTCTACCCTGTTTCCGTGAACACACGGTATATTATATCTATCTTGTTTACATTGTGATACCAATAATTCTTCTTTTTCAAAAAAAATATTTTTAATATTTTGGTACCTAGTTTGTTTTAGATTCTGAGTGGAACGATGAATGTATTGAATTTTACAATGATGTGTGTTTTTATATTTTTTTTTTATTTTTTTTTGTGTTTTGTGTACACGATAAGTAGTCGAAATAATGCTTCGATTATCAACTTCAGTATCTTGTTGGAAAGTGAATATCGTTGGTGCATTGGGGAGGTCAAAATTTAAAATTCCCAGTAATTTTCAAAAGCGCCAAGAAAAACCAAATAAAAATTAAGGAAAAACGGGATATTTTACGCAAAATCGATTTTTCACAAAATTTTGGTGTAACTTTAAAAAAAATGACCGTAGATACATAATAGAATTTTCTATACACCATAACATTTTCTAAATATTTTGACTTATTTTGAGCTCTTTACGGACATTGTCAGTTTTCATTTTTTTTTAGTTTTTTTTCTAAAAATATCAATAAAATTTTATTTGTTGATTACAAAAGCTTGAAAATTTAATAAAAGGCTCCTAGTATATTGTTTCAAAAGCAGATGAAAAATATTAAAAATCCTTAGTCACAGTTTTTTTTTATAAGCATTTAAAGTTAAAAAATTGACAAAATATGGAAAAATCATGAAAATTAGCAAATTATTTTGAGTTAAGAATTCGTAAAAATTTTTCTTTTTAAATCTAAGATTTTAAAATGTAATACAAGATTCCTTATAAGATTATCTATCTTTATCAAAAAAAAAAATGTCTATAAGAAAGTCAAATTAAATTTTTATGAGCGTTTGAAATTCAAATTTGTACAACATTGGATATTCACTCGATTTCTCATGTAGCGATTTCCTTATTTTGTTGTAATTCAAAAACGAATAACTGTAGATACATGAAAATTTCACTAAATGTTTATATTAGCATTTATTATACCCCATACAGTTTTGGATATATTTTGACTTTTTTTGGGCTGTTTACGGACATTTTCAGTTTTCAATTTTTTTAGTTTTTTTTTCTATAAATATCAATAAAGTTTTTTCGTTGGGCCAAAAAGTGTAAAGATTTAATTCAAGGCTCCTGATATATTGTTACAATATCAGTTGAAAAATATTAAAAATAAATAGGCACAATTTTTTTTTATAAGCATTTAAAGATCGAAATTTGACAAAATTTATCAAATTTAAAGTGAAATATTTATTTTGTAGTTAAAAATATATAAATAGTTCAACTTTTATAACTAAGGATTGAAAATTTAAAACAAGATTCCACGTAAGTAGTTAATTCTGTTACCAAAAAATCTAAAAAATACATAAGCACAGTTTATTTTTATAGTCATTTTAAGTTTGAAATTTGGACGAAATTACATATTTAAAAAACCTGGAATAACTATTTTAGTTATTTTGTTGTGATTGTATAATATTATTTGTGGGTACTTGAAACTTCTAAAGTATACTATTATATATCTATGATAGTAACACGGTTTGTTGTTGATGTATAACGCGTTACCTGATTGATATTGTGATACCTATGATTAATTTGGAACTTATTATTGATACCTATTATAGATAATTTTTTTTTTAATACTATAGATAAGTATAAGTACCTATAATAGGTATGTCTAATACCCAGACTGACAAACTGTCTCCGCTCAGAATCGTTTTTCTTATACAGTGATATTATATCATTGAATTCAAATTTAATACTATCCATTATACAGTGACCCACTTGTAACCTACTGTACAGCAGAGCGACATCCACTTACCCACCTTTTTTAATTCTGTTTGTGGGACATTCAACTAGACTAATTTATCATATATTGCTATGATTTACAATTTTTTTTATCTTATGTATTTTGCGCATGTGCAATATAACTTGATTTTCTTTATTGTAACCCTTATTTTAAATCTCGATTTTTTTAAAGTTTATCTATCACATTGTATTCCATACACAAAATTGGAGCTAGAGATGGTTAAAAAAAATATTAACTTTAATTTAATTATTTTTTAATTGTACGTATTGTATAAAGATGTTATAAAAATTAAAATTGTGATATTATTTCAAATAGCTTGAGAGCATAGCAGTTACTTTCATAGACTTATGAAGATATCATTCTTTATAGGTCTATTCGTGGTTATTTTCGTCAGTATTTTCAATCTCTTTGGTGTATAGTACATGTGAACTAATACTTGGGGCGTTTTGGAATTTGTTGGAATGGCTTTCCTACACATTTGTCATTTGATATAATATAAGTTCCTACACAAAAATAAGCTTGTCATTGACGAGGGCCCTTTCCCCTTTTAAAAATAGGTAACAGTAAAATTGTATGCTTCTTCATGATATTATTGTTAAAGTGATTAAATGTTATGATGTTATGATTTCTTATTGAATAATATTATAACATTTTACTGTCCCTAATATAAATTTTCAAACATCAATACTCATCATTGTAAAATTAAAAGTTTCTACAATAGATCCGTTCAGAACCTATTTAAAAGAATACAAATATTTTGTAATGAATATTTGAATATATATAATAGAATATAGATAGTACAGGCCAGCGTTTCTGTGGGTCACGATAGATTTTCACATATAAATTTGGGTCTCGGTCCTAAAAAACTTAAGAACGACTGGTATAGGCGATAGAATTATAATGTATGACTGCACAAGAACAAATACAGTAATGGCCAATAGGTACACCCTTAATATAATATCTTAGAGTATATAAAAACATATTATATTCACATAAATGGGTACTTACCAGGAGACGAAGCATTGTATACTATTTCATCTGTCAGTTTTGATTTCTCTGGAATAACTGTATGGCAGACAGACATTATTCTTAAAAAATCCAAGATATAGATTTTGGTCGAGTGATTGATTGAGTTCTATAAATTATAAGCTATAAAAAGTAGGTATCCTTAATAATAAAACATTATTAAGTTAATAATTAAAACTAAATAATATATGTAAATATTTATAATACAATATATATTGGTATAATAATATATTTTATATACAATTATTTATTTATTAGTCACACACATGACTTAAGTTTGTCTTGAAGTTTGATTTATAGTTATTAGGTTTTTGAAACACATTTATCATGCTACTTATTAAAATCCTATTTAATTTTATATTTCACTTTTTATCACATTTTAAGAGTATTGTTTTCTGGCCAGTTTGGTTATAGAGTAGGTAGGTACCTACTTTATAAAATAGACTTTTAATTTTCAAATTTTTATTTTCAATTTTAACTTATTTCCGATAGTTTTTGAAGTGAGTTGGAGTATAATTATCAAATCATTACTTGATAATAATTTTTTTCGAGGAAAATAAACCTGCCAAATAAACTATGATATAATATAATATAAATTATAATTATACCTACGATGCAATACTTAAATGCTTGGACATAATGCGGAGAAAGAATGTTGAATACCAGTCTAGCTATGATGCTAGATCATTAAGTACTATTATTAGTTTAGGGCTCAGAAATTGATGACATAAAAATTTTAAAAAATAATCTCTTAAAACCATTTAAAAACCATAAAGATTATAAGTTAAATACATAATGTACCATTTTTAAGTAATTTTACAAATTAAATGTTAAGAATTATGACTGAAATAGGTAATATAATACAAATATTTCCACAAATTAATAGTTTAAAATTTAATTTAAATTATTTAGATTGTAAGATTTGACATAAAT
>NC_042493.1:47216096-47218701 GCF_005508785.2 Acyrthosiphon pisum
ATTCAAGATAGAAATTAGTTATTTAGATTTGTATATTATTGAAACACATTTTTAGCTAAAAATCATCGTCTTAGACATTCCTTATAAAACATTTCAAAACCATCAACTTCCAGGCCCTAATAATCTTTGTTATAATTAAAAATGAAGGAAGTCACTAAAATGTTCAGTAGATTTCGGGTGTAACTAGTTCTTGGAGAGTAGCTTAAAATAAAAGTTTAAAAATTTAATGGAAATGCTAAATCGGGATTCAATAATAGATCATTACATACAAAAAAACGATTCGGAACGATCACCAGACTATAATACTAAGAATATATTATAATATATTAATTATATTATGATTAATAATTTATTTAGTTATAATTTTATAAATAGCTAGTATGGTATGTTGAACATTAAATTGATTTAAGCCAAAAATATTGTATAGTCATACCTATTATATTATTAATAAACAGTTAATTGTATTTTGAATATTTTTTAATTGATACATGAAGTTATGAGGAACGTTATATTAAGTATTCCAGTGTTTCAATTTTTGACTCACAAATTTGTTTTATATCATACATAAATAAAAAAGTTGAATATTTTATAAAGTCTAGAAAATGCAAAATGTTGAATCCCAACATTTTTTCTCTTTTGAATTACAACAAAAAAATTAAATTTAGATAAGATCTAGATTTGATTATGGAATATAAATAACTTACATTTATCATTTTGTTTTGAGATCCTTCTAGATAAAGTTCTCCAGCAATTGAACAATGTTTTAATTCCATTACATTCTTAGTTAAAGTACCAGTTTTATCAGAAAAAATATATTTTACCTGAAATAAATTACATTTTTATTTATGAATAACTATTATTATAACTATTATTATTAATTATTATATTGTTGAACAATATGTATATAATATTTAGCTACAGCTAATACAGTTATACATATCATTAAGTTTATGCGTTATAATTAAAAATTGTATTGTAGTGAATTTAATGTTTTATAATAATTATGACATAACAAAATAGGCATATTAGGTACCTACTTTGTACCTGTACATGCGTGGTATGTGGTGCCGTCTGGTACCTATTTGTTAAGATTATGAAGTAAAAGAGTATAAAATATGAATAAAATAGGGGGAATTTACTACAGCAATAATTGTTCCATGTACTCATGTAGTCATGTGTATGTTATCTTAATAACAATATAAAAATACCTAATTAAGAAATAAATACCTTGGCCAACTCGACATTAAGATTATGTGATCTAACCCTAGCAGGTGTGTTGCTTTCTTCTTGGTACATATCAATGTCATTATTGATAAACCAATCCTGTAGAAACAATATATATTGAGTAATCATAGCAGTCAACATAAATGAAAATCGTAGAAGTAATATAAAATCTAGCAAATAGTATAGGTGGGGTATCTACTAAAAACTAAAATGGGTTACAAACTCGGAACACTATAATTGTTATAGCCTTATAGGTAGCAGCTACTAACTAATACGTTTGGGTATTATATGTATAAACTATTTCTGAGTTTTATATATTAAAAGTTTTATGGTTTTAAAATTCCCCAAAGCATACAATTTTTTTTTCAACCTGAAGGTAGTTTAAACTTTACAAGATAATTTAAATTTGAAAATTACATAATGGATTGACTGTCACTTTTGACGATAATTAAACGAATAAAAGACGCAAACTTCAAACCTAACATGTATTATGTATACTATGAACATGCCTTTAGCCTTCAGATATCAGATTCCCTATTTTTAGCCTATGTGACCACCGAGCTTTAGAATTATTGATGAAATGCTATCTGTTCAATAAAATTAGTCCTAAAGCTCATGTCATAATAATGTGTTGAAAATATTTTATTTTAGTGTAGATACTTATAAGTCGGTATTGATGTATGATAACATTTTTTTATTACATCTATCGACTATACCCATTAGATATCAGATGTATGATGGGAATTATAAAATGTGTTAACTTAAGCAATAAATGTTCAATTTTCAAGATGTTAAAGTACTTATGTAAAAAATATCTAAATATCTATTGAAATTGTATTCTCATATAGGTAATATTCATGTAACAAATATATAGATACATCTATTTGGCTAATTGACATTACCTACTTACTATTACAATATAATTTACTTTTATTAACAATTATTTATTTAATAATAAAAAAAATAATAGTAAACATTTTACCTGTAAGAAACGTACTACTTCAATATATACATATGATACAGGGATTGTATTATGAAATATAACAAAAAAACTGATTGATTGTAAAAGAAATGTGTATGCGTTAACATCTATTAGAAAAAAACAATAAACAAATTATGTAAGTATAAAATTTTGAATTTATTTATTTACATTATACATTGTTATATGATAAATTATAGATACTTACCAACTAATTAATTTATAATTATAAATAGGTACCTAAATTATAATATATTTTAATTATAAATTATTAAAAGTATTTAAGTTATATTGTTTATTTTCGATGATAATAAAATATGAGAGTATAAATTGTACACCTATGCCTATAATCAAAGCTGGACAAGTTAACTATTTTTTTAACTCGTTAAGTTAAGTTAATTT
>NC_042493.1:47218751-47228063 GCF_005508785.2 Acyrthosiphon pisum
CTTTTTAACTTAACTTTAACTTTTTAACTCGTTAATGCCCAGCCTTGCCTATAATATTTATTATTGTACTATTATCTACAAGAAATATATTTTAACATTATTATATATTTTGAATTAGGAATATAAATTAATTTCTTGTAAAAAATGTACAACTAAATAAATTAGAGTTATTATTAAAATTTGTTTAACTTTCTAATACTTTTGAAACATATTAAAATATTTTCAATTTACAACTAATTATTTAAATACTTATATTGTATTACCTCTTTGTTCAAGGTACCAATGTGTATTAATATTGTATTTGGTCCACCACAAAGAACATAAAGCACACATAAGACTCAGAAAAAAAAATCAATATAAAAACAGTTTTCAGTAGTGAGTTATGAATTTTTTCCATTGCTGATTCTTTTAATGAGCGTAAAGATTGATTAAGCATAATTTTTGTTTCATGACCACTGTATACCACAACTCCATAAATCCATTTTGAATTTCGCAGAACAGATCCTCTTAGTAAAAATTGTTTATTATCTAAAGGTATAGGACTATAAAAGTAGATGTATACAATACTAATTCATATATCATATTGTGGTTTCATAAAAAGTATTATAAATATTTCTCACTTATTGTTCATAATTGTCAGTCTTCCTAAAAAATTATAAAGTAACTTATTTGGCAATTCACATTCAATTATTCCATTTAAACCAATCAAATCTTTTAATTCTTTACAATAAGATGTTTCTTTGACGCATTGTCTGATTTTTAAATTTACTTCACCATCTATATGCGTAGTTTCTATGTGACAAGTTCCTTGTAGTTCGCTAAAAATTATTTTGTTATAACAATAAATAAATTACTGATTTTATTTAAATACCTGGATGAAAGTAGTACAAGATCTGCTGGGAAGATATTATTATTTTTGACTTTAATAATATCTCCTATGCCAATTTCACTCCATTTCTCTTGAACTAAAACACCATTTCTTAATACTTCCACACATTTATGATTAACTTTATAATCTTTAATATGTTTAATCTATTGAAAATATATATAATTATGATAGAATATGTACTTATTACGTTTCAAAATTTTATAGGTATAGGTCAGGTATTTTTTAATCAGTTATTTACTTTTTATTCGTTGAGTCCAAAAACCACACATGCACTTTAGAAAAATATAGGAAAAAACAACACACTTTTTTGTTGAATCCAAAAACTGCACATTTTATAAGAAATTTATAAATGTCTTAAAAATGTAAGTATATATTTTTAAATGTAAAATTTAGTATATATTATTTATAGGTATAAATAATATAAAATAAATTACCATTAGCTAAGTTACTGATCATAATAATTACTTAAGAGTTAAATATTTTTTTACTTGTTACAATAAAAATGGCATCTTATTTATAAAGTGAAGTAATTTTGGGTGTTAAGAATATCACAATTTAAAATATATTTTAGTAATAGTGCTTATTCCAAACTTTTTGGTAAGCTTGGTAAAAGTTTTAATGTTCATAATACATATGGTCTGTAGATTGAAAATAATTAGAAAAACTTAAGAGTTTGCGTTTTTTTGGTATACTAAAACCTATAAAGTGTGCATATTTTGTCTATTGACCGTCAACACCATAAGTGTGCTGTTTTTTGGATGCAACCCTTTTTTAATAGGTACATACTTACTTTATAAATTATAATTTGAAACTTGTAAAACACGTTTAATAAAATATAAGTAGGTATATCTAGGTCCTTAGTATTACAATAATACACTTCAATCATTTAAGTTACTAAAGACTTCAGAATAAAAATATGAAGGTAAGGTTGATAAAAAAATATAATAAATAAAAAAAATTGAGGAACTAACTCTGCTGGTCAAGTAATCAAGCGTAGGTACCTATTAAAATAATGTACGAGGGATACTCTTTCAGGAATTATTTTAGCCGTTTTGACTTACTAACCAATATGCTATACATAAATTTAATACATCTAAAAAAGTAGAAAAATTTCAAATGTCAAAAAGAGCTAAAAAATACCCAAAGTATTTTGAAATTAATAACTTTCAAGTATTCATCTATGGCTATTAATTTTTTAATTACCTATATGGCTATATGATTATGCCAAAAAATAGCATTTTGAAAATATTTCCATAATTTTATTTTACCCTTCCCCCTCCAATTATGTACCAATTTTTTTTTTATAACTGTTTACTGTTCCAAATGGTGATAGCATATACAAAAAAAACACACATAAACATAAATTTAAAATTTAAATATTTAAAACAATCACTCCTTTCAGTACTATATATGAGTAATTCATTAATTTTAAAGGAGGTGCTAGTCTTGAGTTACAGACACCACTTTCTAAAATCTATAGATACCTACGCAGATGGATTAAAAATAATATGGAGTGTAATACTGTTATAGATCATTATAATTTATAGCTCATATATTACCTATGTTCATCAGTATTTATTTTAACTGGTAGATTCAGCAGTTAATGTTACAAATATGTAGGTAACCTACTTATATTATTCTAATTTTTAATTCTTTAATAATTATATATTATAATTTATAAAGTTAATATATACTTATAATAATATATCATTTATGCAGTTTAAAAATACATTTGATAACAAATATCAAGGATTTGTGTACTTATATAAGATAAATTAAAATTCATATTTTGATGAGTGAACAACAATATAAATTTTATAAAAATAGTATAATTACTAGGTCCTTAATAATTGATTTAATCGCCGAGAATCCAAACTTAATAGTTAAAGGTAATATAGTTGTAAATCGGCCAACTGGAGATGCATCGGGTATTTGCTAAAAAAAATATATAAATAGGTAATAATTAATAACTAATATAATATGTTTCAATTTGTACCAAACGTTTGTGTTATTTAAGTGAACATTCTGTACAAAGAACGGGTTAGGTAGGTACGAAAAATAAAAAAGATCATTGCCCGTCACGACACTATGGTATCTATGGTAATAAATAATAATCTTTGTCTTATCTTTGTACAATAATATTAAATTTATTTTAAATTTCAATTGAAAATTTTAAATTTTTTATTTTATTTCAATACAAACCTAATATTTGACTGTTACGCCACCCGCGACGGGTGATATATTTTTTCCGTACCCTCCATCCCTCTGTAAAGAAGTTTCACTTCATCCACGCGTACTCGCCAAGTCGCAACACTAAAATTTTTTTCATCAGTTTCAAAAAATTTAAAGTACCTTCCCTTATTATCGACACTTTATTATCATAAACGACAAAAATATATTATAATGCATTTACATTGATGCCTGAAGTAAATGTAAGCTCGAAAATGTGCAAGCAACATTTGAAACCAAGCTCATGGCAATAACAAATGTTGGGTAGGTACAAAAGATGAATATTTAATAAAAAAGTACAGAAAGAACATACTTGTATAAATAATCAAGTTTAATAGTTTGAAAAAAAAAATTAATAAAAATCAAAAATATCTCATGGCTATAAATAGCGTGAAATTCCGGTTAATTTTTTTTTTTTTTGATAGAAGTGGAAACATGCTGGGAACCTTCTATTAAAACTTCTTATGTTATCCATGAAAAGAAAAACTTTAATGAGTTTCTAACTCAAAATAATTTACAAAATTTGAAAAACTATCATGGTTATAGTTTAAGAATAGTCAAAATTGTTTGAAAATTGTACCATGTATGGAAAATACTAATATAGGAAAATATTTGATGAACAGTTTAAGAGTCTAGGTACGGTTATTCGTTTTGGTAATACAACAAAATATCAAAAATCGATTAATAGGAATTCAATAATTTACCGCTGAATATCTAATAGATTAAAAATTATAACTTCAAATACTCATAAAAAATTAATATTCCCTTAAAGTAAACTTTTTTTGTTATTAGTAGAAAAACGTATGTGAAATATTTTAATACAATTTTTAATCTTAGCTATGAAAAGAAAAACGTTTATGAATTTCAAACTAAAAAATAATTTACATTTTAAAAATTTTCAAAATTTCTTATAGCTATATATAGCTCAAAAAGAGTCCAAATTGTTTGAAAATTCTTTCTGGACGGAAAACGGCAATTTTAACATTTGTTGAAAATTTTAAGTGTCTAGGACAATTTATTTTTGAATTACAACAAAATTTTAAAAATTGGTAGATGAAAATTCGTTAATTGACCGATATCAATTTACATCCAATATTGTAAACATTTTAAATTCAAACGCTCATAAAAAATTAAAATTACTTTCAGGTAAACTTTTTTTTTATTTCAGGTAGAAAAAAATGTGGGTAATCTTATATCAACATTTCTAATGTTAGCTAGTAATATATACACATAACGCAAATAGTTAGTACATTTCTGAAATTGTATTATATTTTATTATATTATTATTTTGCATACAAAAAATATTTGAGCATAATATTAAAATATCTTTAATATTTTTGAATTTCAATTAATGAAATTTATAAGGTACCTATAGTTAAATTTTCAAGCTTTTTTAATAGGTGGAAAAGTTTTTATCGGGAATAATTACCGGTAATAATGGTCGATGAGTAGAAGGAACAAGTCGTTAATATCAATGTATTATTGAATACATGAATATTTATTAAAACCTACTGAAGATGTTCAAAGTTAAAGTCAACCCGAGAGAAAAACACAGAAAGTATTTAGTATAATAGTATACTATTATTTATTTCTCGGAAACAACTGGGCCCCACCGAGACACTCGTGTACCCAGTACAAAGTATATTATGCAGATCAGCTCAAAGTGAAAACAAGATTTATTTTAAATAGAATAGAAACTTGGTAAAAGGAAACCTGAAAAAATGGAGAAGACGAAATGTAGTGATAGTAGCGGATAGCCCTAGGTTATATTAATAAGTTGTGGAGACAGAATATGGTAAAGCTAATAGAAGAATCTCAACTTATCTTGGACCAAATAAAAAAATTATAGAAGGAAGTAACGCAGAAAACTATAACTGAAGAAATCTCCAATAATGAAGAGCAAGTCATAATCATAAATATTCTAACCACTTAATCGATAATATTAAGAAACCATGGTTTGGGAGAATCATTGAACCAATCTAAAAATTTGGTTTGTAAAAATATTAATTTTTATAATATGTAAACCTAAAAGGAAAGGCGTAATAAGTACCTAATAACAAATGTCCTAGTATTTAAAATATTTTCAGATATAAATATTATACATAATAATTATTGTAATTCAATTAAATATTAATATAATGTATAGGTAATACTATAATGTATTCATTAGGTACCTAATGTAATATTAATAACTATTATTACACAACGTTACAGTAAGTACCCCACTACCCCCACTATTCATAAATACTCGTAAAATACATTATATTATATTATTATTATGTACTAACCTGTAGTATAGATATAAATAAAAAATACTGGTTGGGGAATTTTATTAATTGTTCGATGGTAAATAATGGTAAAAATGATAAAATTCCGTATCGGGCAGTTATGACACGATTTGATTTTTTCTTAAATTGTTCTTTATCATTAAATCGTATGACTCTAATATATGTTTGTTTATTTTCTTTATCTCCATGACAATCTATAACAAAAGACTTTAGTATAAGATAGAACATTTAGGTATGTAATATTTTCGTTCATATAATAATAATAATTATAGTGGTAAATTACAGTGGTTTTCGGTAGCGTGTAACATATGGTCCAAGTGTTGCTCAGGCAACATCTTAAATATGGGTGGGTGGGTATTGATAGAAGAAAAATAGGAAATTGTATAGGACGGTATAACAGTAACCTAACCCCATTATGAGGGGTAGGTCACCTAAAACTATTTGAGCAACACCAATTTTTTTTATGATACACGCCACTGGTGGTTTTTAATATTTGTATACTGCTAATGGTCTACACTCTATTATATCACATAAATATGCTTTATATTTTGTTATTATTAGCATAGCCGCATAGAAAAATCTATGTTTTTTTATAATAATTAATAATGTATTAATATTTCAAAGATAAAAAAATATGTATAAAGACATGTATATATTTTTATTGAACTGAAACCCGGTGCTTATGATAACCATTAGCTGTTGTTGAGGATTATGAACTGTAGTTGATAAGGTTGCTACGGTAGGTAAGCAAACATTTGTATGTGTGGCAAGATTTTTACTAGTACGAACCCGGGTGGTCACCCATCAAGGAACTAGTAGCAGCGAGCGTTACTTACTATCAGTAACTGCCCGACTGGTAGCAGTCAACGCGCTAAGCCAAGCCACATATATTTTAAAAATTTGAAAAATATATTTGATAGGAAGTATCTATTAAGTAGGTAGGTACATATACGCAGTCTTATTTGGATATTATAAGCCTTTACGGTGTCACTATCGTAAAGCTACTTCTAGTGCCGTGGTTAGAAGTAGGTTACATAGGCGATCGTCAATCGCATAAAACCCTCACATAATAAGGTACCTACAACATTTTTGGTCGAATGGGCATGGGCGGATGGGCCAATAGAAATTTAATATCTTTGTGTCCCGAAAAGTTTCAATCCGGCGCTGTTTACACCTATAGGGTATCATGATCATAGGTGTGTGCAGCGATTAATGACAAGGGGGTTGGGGGGCCAAAAATGTTGTTTTGTCAACATCATCAGTGACTGCGGAAGTATACAGCATTCTGCATTAATATAATATTTATCAATCAATATCATCTATAATATTAGACTAATATCAATTAGGTTAATTAATTAAATATACCTGTAATATAATTAATCTAAGTCATAAATGCAGTTTAGCTATGTATTATGCATGTTTTTATGTATTTCAAAGTGTTAAGAACAATGGTGCAATCAGGACTTAACTTTAAAAGTTATAACTGGAGATAGAATATTTATATTTTCATTTTTAGATTCTGAGTGGAACGATGAATGTATTGATTTTACAATGATGTGTGTTTTTATTTTTTTTTTTTTTTTGTGTCTGTCATCACCTTTTAGGACAGTAAAAGTGCTTGGATTTTCTTCAACAGTACCTTTTCTGATAGGAAAGTGAATCTAGTTAGTACTTTGGGGGATCAAAAGTAAATTATAAAAGTATTTTTCCAATAGTTTTCAAAAGCGCAGTGAAAAACAAAAGAAAAATTAAGGAAAAACGGGAATTTTTACGCAAAATCTGTTTTCGAGAAAATTGATTTTGGTTTTTGGTGTAACTTTAAAACGAATGACTGTAGATACATAGGTACTCATTTTATTTTGCATTTTCAGCCAATTTTAGCTATGAATGCATTTTTTTAACATTAATTTTTTATATTTTCCAGTACATTATTTATATTATTTTAGGACATTTTTTATAGTTTTTGTACAAAAACATTTTCTCAAATTTTAGATTTCTGGTTTTTTATTAAGTTAATATATTTTTTTATTTCTATTTTACTTTTTAATTTATTTTTAATAATTTCATGAATTTTAGATTCTGAATGGAGCGATGAATGAATTGATTTTACAATGTGTTTTTTTATTTTAATTTTTTCTTTGACAGTATCTTTCCTGATAGGATTGGTATTTTTTTTTTTTTTTTTTGGGGGGGGGGTCAAAATAAAAAATTCCCAGTAGTTTTCAAAAGCGCCGGAAAAAAATTTAGGAAAAACGGAAATTTTTACTCAAAATTGGTTTTTGATAAAATCGATTTTGGTTTTTGGTGAACATAAATAACAAAAACTAATGACTTTTCACTGAATGTTTATATTAGCATTTACTATACACGGTAAAATTTTCAAAATATTTTGACTTGTTTTTAGCAGATTCTTAGTTTCCAATTGTTTTAGTTTTTTTTTTTTTCAATAAATGTCAATAAAATTGTATTTGTTGTTTCAAAAAGCGTGTAAATACAAGGCTCCTGATATATTTTTACAATAGCAGTTGAAAAATATTAAAAATACATAGGCACACATTTTTTTATAAGCATTTTAAGTTTGAATTTTGATGAAATGTATTAAATTTAAAAATTATATTTCGTAGTTAAAAATTTATAAAATGTTCATCTTTTATAGCTACGGAATAAGGATTGAAAATTTAAAACAATTTTCCACGTAAATAGGTAAACAAATTCACTTTACTCACTATAATAATATCATCAAATATAGGTATTTAGTAATACCTATATCATATAGTCTTCGTCTTAGCTCAGAATCGTTTTTCAAGTGGATGAGCGTCACCCACTTGATAATTTTCTTTTTTTGCTGTAAACTAAACTTAAAGCTTGAATGTTAAATACTGTCTATTAATTTTACAATGCATATTTAAAATTACTCTGACACCCATTATCACACCCTTATCTCTATAATATCTATTATTTTTAAATTAAATATTTTTTATTTATTTAAGTAGATTTTTTGGTAATTTTCTAAGTTCAGTTTTTTGAGTCTTAATGTTTTTTTCATTTTTGCAGTTTTTTGTGTAATTTAGGTTATTAGAATCCTATCTTTAGTTATAACCTTTATAGAAGTTCGCGATTTAAAAACATAGACAAAAAAAAAACATACAAAATATATTTTACATATTATGTTATTTTTTTATAACTATAAGGATTGAAGATTTAAAACAAGGATTCTCATAAGTAGGTTAAATTGTAACCAATAAAAATCCAAAAAATATATAAACACAGTTGTATTTTTATACACATTTAAGGGTTCAAATTTGGACTAAAATAGAAGAAGAAAAACGATGTTAGTTATTTCGTTGCAATTCAAAAACATTATAGGTATTAGGGAACTTACAATTTTTACATATATCTATTATAAATTATTTTACTTTACGCAATGACATTTTCAAAATATTTATATTAATCTTAAGTTATTATTAATTATTAACTAGGTATCTACCTAAGTACGAATTTATACCATGAACCTATTCATACCTCGGTAAGCTGGTATTGACTAAAAAGACAATGAAAAATAATATTATATGATCTAAATAATATGTAGGTATACACTATTATAATAATTAAATATTATTAATATAATAAATTCAATTTTTTCGGAAATGTTTAATACAATAATTAAACAAAAACAATAATAATATAAAAAAATAACATTTAAAACCAGTAAAATATTACAAACTATTATAATATTAATTAGTAGATATATATTTATTAACTACTGCCTATTACCTAGTGTAGGTAGTTAATTAAAAAAAAATAACTCAGATGTTGAGTCTATGTCTGAGTTAGAATCAGTATACGGTCTACCTACCCACTTGTATATATTAGTATATGTTTATTATAGTACCTATATATATATAT
>NC_042493.1:47230528-47232265 GCF_005508785.2 Acyrthosiphon pisum
AAATGAAATTTTCAATTTTCTAAGTATTTTTTTTTAAAATAACGATAAATAATTTTTGGTTGGATAGAAAACTTTGAAAATTTAATACAAGGTTTCTTATAAGTTGTTCTCACAGTGATAAAAAAAAATCCAAAATCGTTAGTCACAATTTTTTTTTATAAGTGCTTAAAGTTTAAATTTATACGAAATATGTCAAAATTGCGAAAATTTGCAAGTAATTTTGTGGTTGAAAAATCGTAAAATTTTTTTCTTTTATAACTAAGCTTTTAAAATTTGGTACAAGGTTCTCCATAAGTTTTTCATTAAATATCTGTAAAAAAAACTCAACCGGACTAAGACAAAAAATTTTTAGGAGTGTTTGAAATTTAAATTTTTACAAAACCGCATTAAATAACGGTTTAGCCTCAAACGATTTTTGATATTTGTTATTATTCAAAAAGTATGAGTCGTAGACACTTGAAAATTTTACCAGTTGTTTAAATTGACATTTTCTTTATATAGTTTTATTTTCAAAATATTTCACTAATTTTTAATCTATTTATAGGCAATTGAAATAATCGATTTTTTTTGATTTTTTTTTTATAAATGTTGATAAAAAAAAATTAGCTGGGACAAAATACTTGAAAATTTAATAGAAGGGTCCACATATGTTGTTCTAACTCCCATTCAAAAATTATAAAAATACATAGGCACAATTTTTTTTTATAAGCATTTAAAGTTCAAATTTTGACTAAATACGTAAAAATTACGGCAATGTTCAAATAATCTTAAACAGAAATTCATAAAAGTTTTTCTTTTTAATTCTAAGATTTGGAAATTTAATACAAGGCTCCTAACATATTTTTACAATAGCAGTTGCAAAATAAAAGGAATACATTGTCACAATTTTTATTTATAAGCATTTAAAGTTCAAATTTTGACAACATATTATGTAAAAATCACGAAAATTCGTAAATTATTTTATGCTAGAAATTCATAAAAAATTTTCCTTTTATATCTAAGATTTCAAAATTTAATACCACGCTCATAATATATTTTTACATAGCAATTGGAAAAATAAAGAAATATATAGTCACGATTTTTTTTTTATAAGCATTTTAAGTTCAAATTTTGACTAAATACGTAAAAATTACGGCAATGTTCAAATTATCTTAGACAGAAATTCATAAAAGTTTTTCTTTTTAATTCTAAGATTTGAAAATTTAATACAAGGCTCCTAACATATTTTTACAATAGCAGTTGCAAAATAAAAGGAATGCATTGTCACAATTTTTATTTATAAGCATTTAAAGTTCAAATTTATACGAAATATGTCAAAATTGCGAAAATTTGCAAGTAATTTAGTGGTTGAAAAATCGTAAAAATTTTTTCTTTTATAACTAAGTTTTTAAAATTTGGTACAAGGTTCTCCATAAGTTTTTCTTTAAAAATAATATATCCTAGACTGACAAATCATCTCCGTTCAGAATCGTTTTTCGTATACAATGATATAATATCATTGGATTCAAATTTAATTCCATCCATTACAGTAACCCACTTGTAACCTACTGTACAAGAGAGCGACATCCACGACTTACCCGCCTTTTTTGAACTTTAAATGCTTATAAAAAAAAACTGTGACTAAGATTTTTAATATTTTTCATCTGCTTTTGAAACAATATACTAGGAGCCTTTTATTAAATTTTCAAGCTTTTTTAATCAACAAATAAAATTTTATTGACATTCATAGAAAAAAAA
>NC_042493.1:47233236-47233396 GCF_005508785.2 Acyrthosiphon pisum
CGCTTTGAAAATTACTGGGAAATTAAATTTTGACCTCCCCAATGCACCAACGATATTCACTTCCAATCAAACAAGATACTGAAGTTGAAAATCGAAGCATTATTTCGACTACTTATCGTGTACACAGACAAAAAAAAAAATTAAAAAAAAAAAAAACACA
>NC_042493.1:47233496-47237533 GCF_005508785.2 Acyrthosiphon pisum
TAGATAACCTACCCATTCTAATATTGAAAAGCCTATGCTAATTATAGCATGCAAACATTAAGTCGTTACTATTTGTTATTTTGATAGTCATTTTGTTAAAGGTCGTCGTCTGCAAAGCTAAATTTGCAAATGGTGACATGGTGTATGTACCTCTGAATCTCTGAAATTAAAATCGAACCAACATAATGTATTATATATATTACCTATTAATTACATTTTTATGCTTGATCATAACTATGGGACTTAATTACTTTAATACATAGCTCTTCGTAAATTGTTCTAACAGCAATCTTAAAATATCAAAAATAAATATGCGCTACTTTTGTACACACATATGATCAATTCCGAAATTTGAAGAAATTGTGGACGATGAAAAACAATTTAAATTATTTTTTTTGTAATTAAAAAAATATTAATAGCAGGGACTTCAAACTTTTCGTTACGATGTATAATTTATATTATAATTTAGTATATACACATTTTAATTTTAAAAATATTATTTCTATTTTAAGCTATTTATACTATAAACCTTATTCACTGCACCATTTTACGGATAAGTATTGACTTATATTAGTTTATTAGCTAGTACCTAATATTATATGAAAATATCAAATAATATTATAATAATTATTATGAAAATTTGCGATTTGATTTTAGAAAAAAATAGTTCAATATCTATTATCTACCTACCGCAATACCATAAGAAATATAATTGACTAATGGCATTATGGCAATATAATAATATTTAATAAAATGTTAACACGATTTCAGGAACAGTTTTTTACAATATCAATTTTGTTATTTTTAAAAAAATGAATAACCATAGATACATAACATTTATACTAGGTAGATATGTATATTTTTACAGTTTTTTTTTTTTAGACCGTTGAAGTTCTAAATTTGATGAAATTAAATTATTCAAACTACAATTAATAGTTTTTCCTCTACTGATTATCCTCTGAAATTATTATTTTGTTATCCAAAAAATTAGTCTTTGGGGATTGTAAAAATTTTTCTCCATCAGGTATATTATTATTTTCTTTAGGTATTACTATAGGTTAGGTCTACGAGTATATGAAGTTTTCAAAATGTTTAGAATAATTTAATCTATTTATGACCCTATCTATTTTTATCGCTCTACGGTACAGGATATTTACTTATTAGTTAAAAATAGTTAGTAATCTTTCGCAAAAATACGAAATAATACTTTAATAATTATTACGTAATCTATACATTCGATTATTGCGACTTGTTTATGGTCAAAATTACATCACCATGCTATAGAACGAGTTAGATAAATAAATTAATCTAATAGCAATATTAATTGGTATGTATTATATATTTATATATGATATCCTTATTCCTTATTATTGTCATAGCAGTGTTGGGAAAGTTCGTTTTTAAAAGGATCTTCAAAGGTTTGAAGCCTTCAATATTTTTGGTAGTTGGTTGGTCCCCTGCCCCAAATTACCTAGGTCTCTAGGATATATCATAGAAATATATTACTACCTACACATGTCGACATGTCGTAATGTCGTATACAAATATATATCTTAATTATGTAACCTATACACAGCATAGAAGAACTTTGTAAGCTGTTGATTATAGTTCATGGATTTAGTAGTAAATTAGTAGGTTCCTAACATCAAAACCATTAGTCTGTCAATTGCAGACAGTCGTCGTCGGTCGGTTACTATAGGTATGTATGTATTATTAGAAAAACACAGTTAAGCTGGTTGGTTTCTAGAAATTCGACAATCAATTACAATGTGAGTACACAATAGACTGATGGAGCAGTCGCATAGTGGCATAAAAGACAATTTTAAGCGGCCAAATATTGTTTTTTTTTTTATCAATAAATTATATTTACAAATTCTGAAGCTAAATATAGAATTTCAAATAATATAATTAATATACACTTGACTTATAGAGCAGCTAGCTTGTATAAAATGTATAGTCATAGGTAAGTACATTATTTGATTCATAATTTCAAACTTTCTTACATTTTTATATTATTTAATTTTATCATTTAAAACAATAAAAAATATCACTATTTTTTTATACAGTTATTATATTGATCTAAATTGAATAATGACTTATTATTTTCATCAATTTTAAATTTTAATAATTCACAAGATATTAAGTTAAAATATTGATTTATACACATTAAGTGTTTAATGTAAAAGAAATTTATAGAATATATTCAAAATATAAACATTTTTTGCATTCAGTTTCAACAGAAATGTACAATAATAGTTTTTTAAATAAACATAGAGTACTATATTAAAAACCACAAATTTGGTATACTGTGTTAACAATAAATGTATGTACTATGTACATTAAACCCATACAATACAATTTAGATAATCTATTAATCTCTGAAAGTAAGTAAATAATATTCTCTATTACTATTTGTGCTAAGTTGTATAAACTCTGCTAGATGGCAAGACCGCGATTAAGAAGGTGTCAGCGCAATATTTGTTTTTCTCTCTCAGACCCACGCACAATTGATAAAACACTTTCACCTAAAATCGTTTTTTTCATGACCTTGGTAATCTTAGAGTAAAATCCGGATATAATAGAATGTAAAATATGATAAAATCACCTATTACAAAAATTATAGAGGATAATATTTTTGAGGGTTGTAATAAAGGAAGTATCGGTTTTTATATTTTATTATTATCTAATTGACAATATTTTATTCAACTTTCAAAATAAAAAAATTGTTTGTTAATTTAAATTATGTTTAATTGTTTTGGGCAAATAAATAGACAAACTGATATGTCATACCATAAAAAATAATATTCTTTAACATTTTTGTAATGGGTGCTTTTACTCTAAGATTACTCAAAAACATAAAAAAAAATGAGTATGCGTAAATATGTTTTGTCTTAGTTGTGCGTGAGTCAGAAAGAGAAAACAAATAGTGCACTGACATTCTCTTAATAGTTTATATTGTATTGTTTTTTTTTTAATATTACTAGTTAGAGTTTTGTTCTCAGTCGAGCAATAGGCAACCTGTGCGGCTTAACGGGGCACTATTTATGATAAGATAACAGTTGACTTACACTTTACAGTCACAACCTTTAGCGCAAATAGGTGGTGGTTGGGGGGACCTAGTCCCCCCAGTTCAAAAGTCAGTAATTAGTATTGAGCATATATAATTTTTAGAAAATATTATAGGAGAGGCTTTAGTCCCCCCAAAATAATTTGTCTATTTGCGTCTATGGTCACAACAGTGATAAAACATTTCTATTTGAAGTATTAAGACTATAAAAATAATATATACATATGTATAAATCATTAAATATAATGTTTTAAATTGCATACAATGTTACAAAGTTAAATAAGGCAATAACAGAAAAATAAAATATTTTTTACTCATATTATGTATAAAATTGTAATACAATTTAAATTAAATACATTGTACCTATATTAAATGTATAATATTATTGGACGGATAACGTTTTACTGATTTTGATTACTTAGTGCACTTAAAGATTATAAAACTGACAAAATCATATACCAATACATAATATATAAGTACATTTATGATAGATAATACATTTATGTATAACTAGGTTAACAGTTTAGAAATAATTAATTATAAAAATATAGATATCTTAGTTGAATGACATTTTAAACGTAATATTTATCAGTAATTTTCTATAATTAAATATTGAAATTTGTTAAATACCATTCTACTACAACGGTAAAAAAAAAAAAAAATGATCATATTTGAATATTTAGGATTTTTATCACATATTACAAAACTCGGATCACTTGGATTAACGACTTTGTAGAATGTAGATCATAATTCTATAAGTTTGAAGTTATGTAAGCTCATAGTTGTTTTATAATACAAACATAACTATAAACAATACATTCATTGCTTATACTGTTATAAAAATATTTTAACATTAATGCATCTAGATTTTAATATGACTAGGAGAGAATTATTTTTTAAGACATTCTTTGGTTGTAGTTGGTTATATGAAAAAAAACAGATAAATAGAAATTATGTGGAATAATTGCAA
>NC_042493.1:47237583-47263641 GCF_005508785.2 Acyrthosiphon pisum
AAAAAAAAATAAAACATTTTCGTTTTGATAAAAATAATATAATAATTTACAATACATAACTTTTAAATACAAAAAAATATATTTATTTTAAAACTTAATATAGATTTTTGAATAAGTAACAAACAAAGATTTTCATATTTTGTAAAGGATTTCATTTTGGAAATAGTTTAAATCATTAATACATTAAGATTTAATAACAAATAAAATAAAATATATAAACAATTTTTAACAAATTAAAATATAATAATAATAAAACCTCTTAGTTTAAGAAATAACAAAAGATCAATAATAAAGCTGATAATTTGGTATAAAGTAGTCAAATGAATAGATGTATATTTTATTTTACTATTATACATTAATTAGATACTATATTATAAGAATATTGGGGTTTCAATAGCTATTATTTAAATTGAAAATTATTACCTTAATAAAAATTTTTTTTTTAAATTACTTATAATTTATGCATCCAATTTAATTTGATCTAAATGAATATATTTAAATAAAACATTAATATTGCATGTGTTCACCATACTGATTAACTAAAGTAACCAGCATATAATGTATTTATATTAAGTAAGACTTTGATAGATTTAATTGTAAAGTTATAATGTAATTCTACATTATTTAAAGATTTTAAATAAAACAATTTAAGTAGTTGTTTACTGTAAGAACCTGCAATAAGACATTTTTATGAGTTATTATAAAAAGTGAAATTATTAAAATGTAATTATGTTATACTTTTCTCGAGGTTAGTGTAATAATCAATTGTGTTATTTAATAAAACAATGATATATAGTTATTTTTTTTTTATCTATATACCAAATAATCAGCTCTTGGAAAATTATATGATATTTTATAGCGGCCGTGGCATAGGAATAACAATTTTAAAAATAGGTATAAAATGTCACCAAAAAAATATATTAGTAAAATATTAAAATATATTATATTAATGTATAACAAAAATGATTGTGATGTTTGATTAAAAAATATTATTATATATTAATATTAATTAAATAAATATGGTAGATAGTGATGAACTTTAGATATTAGTAAACAGAAAACGGATTAATACTATATAATTTATGTGTATATCAGTATGATGCTGTTGATGTGGTTGTTTGTTTATGAACTGCTATATTTCCTTGTGCAATTTCTCCACGTTGTATTGCTTGATATTTCAATAAAGCATCATATCCATACGCAAACATTGCAGCAAATCCAAATAACTATATTAGTTCAAAAATATAATATATTAGTAAATTTTAGGATTTTGATTTACAAATAAAATCCTTCCTAAATAATTTATGTTTGTATATAACATTTTAAAGAAGAATAAATAATGAAGACAACTATATTTATAGAATGATAGTATAAAAAACTTGACATTTTCATAATGAATTGGTATGCAATAAAATGTATAATAAATTATTATTTGAATTGATAAAATATACATAATACGATACTAATCTCAGACAAATGCCATTAGAATTAAGATAAATTTTCACAGATAATTCAAAAGTAATTAATGAATTGGATATTCACTGTCATCCTCCATATTATTTTATAGAGATATGAGACAATTGAGTACCTAATGCAACTAGAAATTTAAAAATTTTGCAATTTAATAAAACAAGGTTTTTACTTTTATAGTATGCAAAGATAAACTATTTTAGACTGATAATTTTGATGAAAATATTTTTTTAATGATTAAAAACCTTAAGTTTTATAGTAATAATGGAACAATCTACCAATTTAATTCTTGTACCAATTATGATTTTATCGATTGACATACCATTTTTAAATAAATATTATTTTAATAAATACTTATAGAGTTTATTTTTTACTTGCATATATTTTATATTTATCTGCTGGGGAGGGTGTGTCTGTCAGGAGGGAAAGAACTCCCAAGGGTTTTAACTATAGACATTTTACTGATTATACCTGTCTAAAAATCCTTTAAAATATAAGAAATTATATAAAATAACATGAAAATGTAGCTTTATAATCAAATTAATCAAACATTTATGAAATTATAAAAAGCCAAAAGGTTAAAATACAAATAAAACTATAGTATCTGATTTTTAACAATATATTTCAATTATTGAAAGTGTAATATATTTATTTTGAGATAATTTTTTTATTTTTTATATATAAGTTTTAGTAAATACAAGTTAAAAACGTATTTAGTATTTGTTATTTAGTAAGTATAGAAGTAATAAATAAATATAATAGTTTAAGAAATTATTTTATTTTATGTTAACATTGAGAATTTAATATTAATTTTCTTATACAAGAAATGCATGAAATATTTTTGACCCAATTTGTAAATATAAATTTCCATAACTAATCAATGGGAATTTTGAACAAAGTAAATTAATATAAATCATAATGGTAAATTAAAAACCTAGTTGCAGAAAAAAATTTGAACAATATTATTATATTATTATAGTTAAATAATATTTACATACCAAACTTATCATGTAGCTGAAATGCAAACCAGTATAAGCCGCTGCAGAGGATGCTGATAAAAGGTAAAGTATTGGCCAACAAACATCAAAAATCATCTCCTAAATTTAAATAATTTACATATTAAAAAACTTAAATAACATAGTAAAATGCTTGAAATAATTGTTAGAATCTTATTAAGATATATTTGTGTATTAATCATTTTCAGTTTAACAATACTTACAATTTTAAGCCATGGTATTTTATAAAAACATTCAACTACATGAAATATATAGAATACCAACATGAATAAAGAAAACCAAAATCCAAACATTGATATTGATGTGACAGCGCTGTTTTGATACCACATACTGTATGTAGAGAATGACACTGCGATAAGACTTAATAAAACAAACACCTATATATATAATAAAATTGTATTAATTAATAATTTAAGGACAACAGAAGGTAGGTCTTATAATATCATCTTTTCTTATAATATGAGATATTTGAATTGAAATTAAGATTTTTAATAGTAGACAAAAAATTTAAAATGTAGACATTTTGTAATTACACACACAGTAAATACTAGGTATTTTAATTAATGACACGCATACTATTTTATATTCTCATTAAATAGTTAAAAATTAATAATTCAACATTTTAGAATCTGAAACAAAAAATATAATAGAAATTATAGATTCACTGGAATCAAAAAAATAATAAAATTCATATTTTAGACAGCCAGAAATGCAAAGTCTTAGCAAGAGCTTGGTGAGACCAGGCTAGGGGTGAAAAGTTAAAACAAAATATACTGATGTTATTATTATAATTATTTATTTATTTATTTATTTATTTATATTGAATACAGGACGAGCCCAATTACATTGATTTTGTTGACAATAATTCACAAGAAAAAATTACACATTTTTTAGGATGAAAGACAATAAGTAGATTAAATACTAAGGAATTGTGGGTCCTCATTGGCCAGTTTCATCATATGAACAATATGGCGATTAATTAAATAATTACAGCGGCTAAAAGGAATATAAAATGGGAAAGAGGATTTGGAACAATAAGTAGGAACTCTGAAATTAACTTTAGATAGGAGGACAGGGGCATCAACTTCACCCTGTGGTTGCCCTGTTTTCTCCTATCACATAGGGTAGACAAATGGAGACGCTGAAACACTGGTTCATACTCGTGAGGTGCGCACTCAATACCTAAAGTAAAGTTTTTTACATATCTACAAACTGTTGAAGAAACCTGTTATATTTGTTTATTTTATTCATGTTAATACTTAATAAATTAATTTCTTTTAAAGTTATAAAACTAGTGATAAGATACCCTAATTATTATTATAATTTACTAAGCTGCAAGAGTTTTACTTATACAAATTATCGGTATAACAGATAGAAATTTGTAAAATGTAACCTGTAGTACCTGTTTAATTTTCCAATTTTTAACCACAATGTATATGATTTAATTTTGTATGAATTCCAAATATTAGCATTTATTTCTAAATACTTACAATTTGAGCAATTTTCAATTTTCCTTCTAGTGTGTATAGATATGCATTGTCATATCTCAGGTTTGAGATAATTTCTGTATTTGTAACTGTAGTAGTTGTAGTATGTTGACTTGGAAATCCGGGATCAGCCATTTTCAATTATTCAAAACACTATAAATAAAAAAAATGAGATAGGTAAGTAAAATTTAATTCTACATTTTTTTTTTTCTTCCGTAAATAATACAATATTCTTTATAGTTCAAAGTAAATGACTTACAAAACAGATAGATAACTTTTTTTAAAAAATACGTGTTTAATAAATTTAAATAGATTTAATAAATTGGAAAAATAAATTTAAAAGTGGTGAATAATTGATGATATCGCATATCTATATATTATGGTAATTATATATTGTGATATCCTGGTAATTATGATAATACAATATAATACAAACGGTACTAAAATGTTTAACTTAGTTTTAATTATAACTTCAAAAATATAATATGAATTAAAAACTGCAATATTTGTCATACTTATTATTATTTTGTACCTACAATATTTTATCAATTAGAAAGTTGAATTGGTGTATTTTTATATGCCTTGCTTTGCTTAAAATGGATAAAGTTACTCATAAAGAGGTGAAATCTAAAACAGAGATATTGGTAATACAACAAGTTAAGTATTAAAAATAACAATTTATTGGATGAAAAAACTAGTGTTGGTGTTAGTGTGGATTCTGATATTAATAAATCTTTAATTTTCCTATGTATTATAACTTTTTGTCACATTATTATTTTGTGCAATACTTTATGTAAAATCCATTAATAAGAATTCAATATAAGTTTAGTAGTAAAATAATTATTATTTGCTTAATTTATGATAAATCAATAATTACTTAAATAAAAAAATAGACCACTGAAATATATAACACAATTAGGACAGTCATAAAACAATTAAATTCTTTAGAGACAGTGTTTTAAGGCAGTCTTCAATATTTCATTTCTGTGTGAGACTAGGTGGTTGGAAAAATATAAATCAATAAGGAATTTGGTATTAATGAATCAAATCATCGAAATCCAATCGGCTCTTAGTAAGTTGGCTACTAATTGTGGTACAAATTCATCTACTAGAGCAAAAGCCTATCACTTTCGTTGTAACACCTATAATAGTGTTTAATGTGTACTTAAAAATTATAGCCAAGTATTCAAACAATTTTGAGGGAATTTTAAACAAATTACAATTTACAATCTGTTAAGAGTGCGTTTTGTTTATAAAATTCGACCGTAAAAACGTGCTTTCGTACATCGCATTTTCCTCAGCCTTTGTTAGTCGTAGAAACGTGATTTTTTCACTAAAATAAGCGTGAGAAGTTTTTATAGATAACCACGTTTCAGATTTAAGAAAAATTAGAAATTTACAGTGATCATGTATTTATGTGATGCTCTGCTGACCATAGCGGCAGCGTTCGAGAACAACGTTCATACCATCACCCCGCGCACAACTGTAACCACACCTAACAATAAGTCAAAACCAGTTTTCATATTGCGACGCGCCACTTACCGTTTATAAATAATTATTTAATAGTCAATACGAGAACAATAATGTGTGACAGAATATTTGTTTTTATTTTTTTTCATAAAACCAATATCGAATTTTAGATTTCGTATATTACAACTATGCTCACCGTATTTTACACAAATTAAAAATCTTACCTTATAAATTTATAAATCGTATAAAGAGCAATACTTTAAATAATTATTTTTTTAACTTATAGAGAATTTTACGATAAAATTAATTGTTAAACGTTGAGTAACAAAATATTAACTTTAAATCGGTATAACAAAAAAAAAATGTGTTAGGTACGTACGATGAATAAATGAAAGAATGTTGAATAAAGTGACCAACGAATCAATGAACAACATAATTCGATAATTGTATTTAAACAATAAATCACTTTTATCTCCAGTTATATGAATTGTTTAAATAAAGCAGTCAAAGTATTTATTTTTAATTAGTAACTCCTACATCCATTACAGATTATTTATTTATTGATAATAAGTATCTAAACGAGTTGAACCCAATTTAAAATATGATAAAACTAATTGCAGTCTAGAGATGACACTAAAATATATTCCATATATTAAATTATTAATTAAAAATTAAATTAATTATATTTTTAAATTATAAATTACAATCTATACATTATTATACAATAAGTACATTTGATAAGAGAATAACGAGTACGTCATGATAAATCGTTAAATTGTTTAAAAATGCCATCTACCAACAGTCGACTGGAAATAAGCATTTTGTATAATAAATGAGAATAAAATTTGACATGCTTATATAATAATATCAAAATCCAATCACCGTCTATATTTTGAGGAAGTCGGTCTGCTGTAAATTAGGTGTCTAGAGATGCTGTAACGGATGCGTTAATTTTAATTTAATGATATAAATAATTGTATACGAAAAATGACTATACATTTATACCACTACTTGGCATTAATATTACTAGTAGGTGAGATAATCTTTTGCCGAAAAAAATTGCATTTAAAAATGTTATTATGTAATATATTATAAATAATTATGTACCCACTTTAAAAGTTTCAAGGGCCAACAAATAATATTTGTAATTACAACAAAATAACTGAAATCGTTAATTTGTATTTAAATATCTATAATTTCGTCCAAATTTAAACTTTAGATGTCTATAAAAAAAAAAACTTACGAATGGATCTTTAATGTTTCTATACTGCTATTATAACTACTTATGTATTAAATGTTCAAGCATTTCGATCAAACGAAAACAATTTAATTGACATTTATAAGAAATGCTAAAAAAAATTGAAATTTCAAATGTCTATAAAAAGTTAAAAACGAATAAAAATATTTTGAACATTTCATCATTAATAAAAAGAGATTAAATAAACATTAAGTGAAAATGTCAATCACCTTCAATTAATAGTTTTTGAATTACAACAAAATAAGAAGATCGTTGGTTGAGAATTCGGTAATTTACGGGTAAATATCGAATGTCAAAAACATTTAAACTTCAAACGCTCATAAAAAATTAATTTGACTTTCCGGTAAACTTTTATTTTGTTTAAGGTAAGAAGACTTATGAGTTATGAAGAATCTTTCATTCGATTTTCAAATCTTGCATATACATAGAGCATTTTTTATAAATTTCTGACTAAATAATTTGCAAATTTCGGCTAATTTTATCAAAATTCTAACTTCTAACGCTTATAAAAAATTATTGTAGATTTACGCTCAACTTTAGATTGAGATTTAAAGTTCTTTGATTGAGGGATAAACATTTTATCTACAGTAATTTAAAAAAAACTAACTAAGCTAACTAGCTCAAAAAATATGAAAATATTTTTAAACCTATACCATGAATAGAAAACGGTAATACAAACATTTGGTAAAATTTTAAAGTATCTACGGTTATTACTTAATAGTTTTTGAATAACAACAAAATAATTCGGTTTTAAAGATGACGTCACCGTAATGATTTCCGTCCGCAGTCGTGCTTATATCAATAAATAAAAGGGGAAAAAATCTTTTTTTTTCTTTCAAAAGCATTTCTTGCGCGTGAGGTACACTTTTAGGTTATTCAGTAATATAAAAACTTACGCATTATATAATAAAGCCACACCACATAAATTATAAATTCGTTAGTACAATCGCCAGTTGTTATTTTTGAACTTTTTTTTATAACTTGTTGTGGAGTATTTACTTATTCGTTTTTTGGGTTTTCGAAATGGGTTTAACGTATTATATACAATTTGAAACCAAATAGTTATTTTTTCACGTTAATAAGTACCAAGAATAGAATAGTAGCGCACAAAAACACAATTTGCTTAGAGCTTAAATATAATATAGGTATGTATTGAGTATAATAGATATTAATATCGTAGTTTTCTACTTATAAATAATAATTGTGCTCGAGGCGACGAAAATTCAATTTATCGTTATTATAAGACCTACTGTATGACTGTAGCAGTGGCGTAGGTACGCAGGATTTTTCAATGGGGGGCTTGAGAATTAGTTACAATTTTATTTTTATTTTGTTCAGTCTAATAATTTCAGACGTTTATTTAAAGTATTTTAAAATGTTTGTAACTTTTCAACTTTTCTGGTAGAAAAAATGCTCTGATCATAAGCTTCAATGCCCGATGTATATTTTTGGAAACAAATTGAATCTAGTTATTACTTTTAGGAGGTTGAAATTAAAAATGCACAGTGCTTTTTAAAATAATTGGAGAAAAAAAAATGAAAATGTATTAAAATTGTTTGGTAACCAGCTTGGTTATGCCGTCATCACTTGGATTGTATTAGATAATTAAATTTTTTTTTCTATAAATGTCAATAAAAAAATTATTTATCCGGTCAAAAAGCTTAAAAATGTAATACGTAAGTTTTTATTAAAGCTAAAATATTAACAATACATAGGTATCATGGTTATTTTTTATAAGCATTTAAAGTTCAAATTTCGTCAAAACCACAATTAATTTGTAGTTCAAAACTTACAAAATATTAAATGTGTATAGCTATAAGGCTAGACAATTTAATACAAGGTCTTTCATGCAAGTATAGTTCATACTTTTACCGAAAAATTAGAGATAATTTTAGGAAAATTTGTATGCAAATACAATGTTTTTTCAAAAATGAATTCATTCTGGTAAGACGTATATGGAATTTACGTCTTGCCTACTATATAGTTGACAGTTGAAACTTGATATATATCTTTTTTTTAAAGTAATAATAATACGGGTAATGGGCCCACCCTTTTTACTGTGTAAAAAAACTAAAAAACATCGTAAATGGTCTTCTTTTTGGGTAACTAAGGTTAATAAACAATTGTTTTAATAATAATAATAGATATAAGGAGATACTTCATATTAAAATTTTAACAATTGTTCGAATTAGGTTCATTAAGAGTATAGCAAAATAGTAAAGAATGTAGGTATTGATTTCACAATGATGTGTTTTTTTTTTTTGTGTGTCATCACCTTTTAGGACAGTAAAAATGCTTGGATTTTCTTCAACAGTATCTTTTCTAATAGGAAAGTGAATCTAGTTGGTACTTTGGGGAGTCAAAAATTTGTAATTTTCAAAAGCGCCGTGAAAAACAAAAGAAAAATTAATGAAAAACGGGAATTTTTACGCAAAATCTGTTTTCGAGAAAATCGATTTTGGTTTTTGGTGCAACTCTAAAACAAATGACCGTAGGTACGTGAAATTTTGACTCAATGTTTATATTAGCATTTTCTATACACCATAACATTTTCCAAATATTTTGACTTATTTTGAGCTGTTTACGGACAATACAGTTTCCATTTTTTTTAGTTTTTTTTTCTATAAATATCGATAAAATTTTATTTGTTGAGTAAAAAGCGTGAAAATTTAATGCAAGGCTCCTGATATATTGTTACAATAGCAGTTAAAAAATATTAAAATTACATAGGCACAATTTTTTTATAAGCATTTAAAATTCAAATTTTAATAAAATGTATCGCATTTAAAATTTAATAATTTGTTTGTAGTTAAAAATGTATAAAATGTTCAACTTTTATAGCTAAGGATTAAAAATTTAAAACAAGATTCCACATAAACAGGTTATATTATATAAATTGCTTTATTCATAATAATATCATCAAATATACTTAGTAATATCATAGGCTGACTGACCGTTTTCGCTCAGAATCGTTTTTCGTATACAATGATATTATATCATTGAATTCAAATTTAATACTATCCATTATACAGTGACCCACTTGTAACCTACTGTACAGCAGAGCAACATCCACTTATCCAACTTTTTTAAAATTATACTTCTGCAATTTTAGGGGTAAAATTATGTATGCTAAACTCGAGATCATTAATAACGTTTTGTTATAACTTCAACATTATTATCTATTTAATTGTATATAGCATTATATTTTATTAACTTACAAAGTAAATAAAGTAAAGAAAAGAGCACCCTCCTAGTTGCGCCTATGGCTATAATCAACATGATAAATAAATGTTTAAAATTTTATTGTAAATCAAAATTTGCTATATTTTTTAATACCCAATTTATTTTAAAAAATAATAAGAATTTTTAATTTTGACCTACCCAAATTACAAACCAGTTTGCTACCAAAAACTTTCATCAAAATTGATGGTCAGAGTATTAATTTTACTAATAGCAATTTCTTCAGACAAAATTAAATTAAATAAAAATAAAATAACAAATCATGGGAAATTAATACATTTATTGCTCCGCTCAGGATCTAAATTAGAACTATAAAAATGTACATAGCCACTTTGTGTATGATGAGGACGACATTGCTCTGACACTCTATAAAAATAAAACTTGTAATAGTTATTGACCTTGAGTGAGTAAGCCTTTTTCAGGCAACCCATGTAACAATTTGAATACTTCTGATACAAACTCCTGTCCACAGATATATATATAATAACTAGATACCCGACTTCTTCTTATCAATGACGCTGCAGACATTTAAAACTTGGGCAATATTTATTAAGCGTTAGAAAGGTAATATGATAATAAACAACAACATTTCATATCAAACAAGCTTGTTTCTAATCAAAACGATTAGAATTTGTAAACATTGCCAAAGTGACAAACGGCGTCGGGCATCATAATTCAATAATGTTGTTGTATATGGAGTCGGGTATCTGGTTATTATATATATATGTGCTCCTGTCACAGGATTGATAGATCACACAGATAATAAAAGTATTAAATATCAACCTTGAATGAACAACTCGTTTCCAAGATAGCAAGGGAGATAGAATATAAGATAAGAAAGGAATGTAAGGATGAAAAAGGGTTAAAAAAAATAGAAATGATACTCATTTATACTGTCATGAGAATAATGAAACACACTGTTGGAAAACGACATACTTATAGACTTGTAATATTATTATAATAATTGAATGTAAAGAAATTAATAATAAAATAATAATTTCCCGCCCATCCCGCTCAAAGGCCCTCTTCCATGTCCCACACGCCATCACCAACTATATGGCTAATGAGCTTTTAAGATGCATAATGTCGTTTGCCAATGCAGACCCTTCCTTTGACGATTTGCTAAATTTTTAATATATATATTTTCAACTTAAGTTGTTGTTACCAGATAAATGTATTCTGATTAATGTAAGCTGTATAGATTTAATTTTTGTTTTCTTCCCTCTTAATTGTAAAAATGTCTGTTATATAAAATGTATTGTAATGTCATAAAGGGCTAAGCCCGTATAACAAATAAAATAAAATAAAATAAATAAAATTTAAGTAAAATCATCAGTTAATTCACAGGGCTTGTTATACATATTCATGATACCCAATCAAATTATCAAAATGTCTTGTTTTCTTTTAACATATACACAGTATACACCTGTGTATTTAATTTGTATTTGTACGTTTTCCAAAGGTAAAACATTAAAAAAATAATTTTTAACATAAATAGGTTTTAGAAGTTACCAGAATAAAAATAAAGGGTAGGTACTTTAATCAAAATCAACCTTCTACTTGATATATAAAACCACCTTGGGTAATTCTCGAGCTAATCTTAGGTTACTCTGAGACCTACTCAAGGTGATTTTTCATCATAGCAAATCGATCAATGTTTTCGATTAGATTGTTAGAGTGAGCGCAGTGAGTGACACACCTGGATCTATATGACGTAGTGTGTACCTACTATGGTTGGTAGTCACGATTACCGAAATGTACCTACTAAAGAGATTAAATCTTAATACAATTTTCTGTAATTTGTTATACCTAATCAGGAAATATTTTTCTTTTTAGAGTAGTGGGTACAGTTTTAATATCAAATTAAATTTTAAATAATTTGTAGTTATGTCGTATTTTGCTATTATAAGTATACCATATGTACTATAATAATATAATACAAAGATAGAGTATCTATTTAAATTATTCGCGTGCAAACATCAAGACTATTACTTACCATTTATCAATGAAAAAAAAACTTTAATCTATACTGTGTACACTGTACATACAATATGAAAGTACATTATACTATCAGACATTTCACTAATTTATTCATACTTAAAAAACACTGTCCTTGCTCAGAGTTTAGACATACCAAACAATAAATACATAAATTTCGGCTTGGTATCTATAAAATAAACGTCAAGTATGGCATTCATGATATGAATTTATAATTATAGAAAGATCCTATGGCAACAATAATGTCAACAAACTGTTTGATTTCGGCACTGTTTAAAAAATAAATAACCTGTTACGAGCATCTGCGGTTACAGTATTAACATTGCACCCATTCCAATGATTCATAATAGGCGAGGTGTCGCAATGTGACCAAATTTGGTAATTGGCAGGTGGACAAGGCAAAACAGATAAATGTATTATAATACTTAATGCACACACACACACATACACACGAACACACAGTATAAGATAATATGTAGTACTTACGCGGTGCAGGACGAAAACGACAATATGTACGATGGATTTGAACGATGTAAGGCGGAAATAAACAACAATGTTGAAAATCGAAAATCTTACGGGACCTGTTGATGGTTAGGAGACGAACTATTGATGTACTAATTACTAATGAATAATTGTTTAGCACACACGCTGATACGGTGTGAAATTCTGATGATAATAAAGGTACTACTATCACTGTGGCGACTACGCCGATAACGCTGGACGAACTGCTGAATATCCGTCGAACTCGGACGTTTACCCACCGTTGGCCGGGCTAGAGGTGTTCGGTGTTCACTGTTCGACTTCCGTCCGTGGGCCAACGCTGAACGCTCCCGCAACGATGGGAGTGTCGAATCCCCCTCCCCGGCCCCACAACACCACGCTAATTAATAAACGGACACAACACCCATCGAGGCATAGCCATAAAATACATAATGTTAATATGGCTTGTACGTGACCTGTTTTTTTGTTCAAAAACATGCTTTACAGGAACTAACCTACGCCTAGTAGAGTGATCCGATTTCGATTATTTATTTTGGGAAAGAGAAAAACTTAATTTTAAAAATTGAATTCCTATATAATATGATACTATATAATATGATTTTAAATATGATCAATTTTTACAAGTTTTTATTTATTTTAATTATTTTAGTTTTTAGCAACTTAATCATGAATCAATCAAGTATATCGCACTAAATCGCCCTGTAAACAATTACCCACTTACATCTTTCGAGAAAAAAAATTAGTTAAATCAGACCACTACTAGGATTGAGATTTTTTGGCAAAACGCATTTTAAACAAAATATCACTCTTTTAATTTTTAATCGGCGGTGCCGTTGACAATTGTGCAGCTGTAACGCATGCGTAGATAATCCGGTAGTCGGTACCCACCTTAGATCATATTATTATACTGATGCATACGGTATGATCTCAGACACCCACTGGCGACTGGCCACTACCCATATATAACCGCACGTCCTCACTCACACGAATCATCATTTACGACAGACGCAAACCAGTGGCGTGTCTACAGAGGGGATATGGTGGTCATACCATACACAATACAAGTATACAACATGTAATGATATGAAAATAATATGTGTATACTGAATGTCTTATTAAGAATGGGGGATAATCCTCAATACGCTACAGACGCAAAGGCCACGACCTATGGGCGGCGGCGACAAGGTTGTGTAGTGTCTAATTATTGCCCCTTATTAAACAGACATCCGCAAAAACAAATCGAATGACGTATTATATTCGTCTAACAAACATACAACATACGTAGCGAATTTGCGTTTAGTAGAACCGATTTGCAATATGCATTTATGTGCATCTATTTGCTCAAAAATTTCAAATAGGTATATAAAAATATGCAAAATAAATTTGCATATTTCAATATTTGTAATCTAGACTTTGTAAATCGAATTTATATCATACTTGGGTATAATACTTCGTGGAAAAAATATACAATCATAAATATTATAGCTCTAGACTAAGAACATTATCTGTGTTCTCTGGTTAGATTTTACAATATTTTAATTTTTAAGCTATAGCTTATACATCACACATAGAAATGGGATAGTTGTTAACTATTTACTATGTTCTTAACCATTAAAATTGAAGTTAACTACACCTGTCAGTCAAATTAACTGAAATGGAACATTAATCTAAATATAGTATCTTAACTATCTGAATGTATTGAAATAATTCATTGGAATTGTAATTTTGAAAATCGATGTTATTTTTAGTTTAATGTTTTTGGAGGGTTAAATTCAATACAAGTTTAGGCAATTGTCTGTATTATTTTAAATGTTAAAATATATATTCAATGAAAGTTGTTATAATTACTAATTAGTTATGTAGTTGATTTGGTTGCTATAATTTGAAGTTATTTTTACTACATATAAGTATAGTAATATGTAATAACAATATGAATTACCAAAATAGTGAAGTCGTTATAGTGTTAAGTACTTTTAGTTATTACTCATTACGTATTTATGTATAAGGTTTCAAATATGGATCTTAAAATTGAAAACAAAATAAACCTTGAATTTAGATTGAAAATGATATTTTAGTGAATTTTAGTGAATATAACCGCTTAAAAACGCAACTTTTCGTTTACCCGTGAAATTCCCGGACAGTCCAAAATCTGTCGAATTGAGAGAAATGATAAAATATTGCACAAACGCATCACATGATATTAAAAAAGGTCATCCAAATACATTACAATGTTTTGAAATTACTCACCTAAAAGCATTATGCTAAATTATCCAAACACATTGCAATTCTTACTAACTAGCCATAACGAAAACGACCCATATCATTGACACACCTGAACAAGAAACGATAGAGATTAATTTTGTTGAGGGTACTTATGACATATCGATTTGCCTATAGCCTATATAACATCTCAAAAATAGTTTAAAGAACATTTGATTGTTTTCTTTTATTTTAAAAGTCTAATATAAAGTCAAATAATAATAAAATATAAAACTATATGTCATAGCCTCAAATGTATTATCCTCTATAATTTTTATAATAGGTGATTTTACTCTAAGATAACTTAAAAATCATAAAAAACGATTTTATCTGTGTTACGGGTGGGTCTGAGAGAAAACAAATATTGCGCTGACATATTCTTAATACTTTTGCACCTACAGTTAATACTTAACTTAATATTCATAAATGGTTCCAAGCTCTAACATAATATTGCCAAATAAAATTTATGAAAATTTATCAGACGTTCATTAGTTATGGTTTAATTTTATTAGTTTTAATTTTTAATATCACAATGATTGAACCATTATAAAATTTATAAAAAGATAACTATAATATTATCTGCCTCTATATGTTTTATTTTTGATATTTGGATAATTTTGAGTGAATACACATTTAAAGGTTATCAGAAGGCTTTAAAAGATTTTTATGATATTTTAATTGTGACTTTATGAAGCAACACAAATAATGATGTTGCCTTTAAATGCTTGATAGGTAAATTCACTGAAATTTGTAATAATAAACAAAATAAACATGAACTGCTGGAAATAAATTTGTTATTTAACCCGCATGTAAGTCAAAGACAACAAAGCGGTGTGGTATTCTCTTCAGTGGCATAAGCAAGGGTACGGTTCGTCTATAACATAAATAAAATATTGATTAACAAATTAAATAATGTACCTATATTATTTATTATTTTAAAAATAACAGTTAAATATTTAACTTGTGTTTCCTTTATAAGTTTAAATTAAAATTATTCAACAGTCAAATAGAGCAAAGTTAAAATTATTTGTTATAACAGTATGACTATATAATATTAAATTAATATATGTAATTAAAGTTCTGAAATTTATTTTTTTGAAATATTTCCCTAAACGTTTATAAAATATTTCATACTAAATAAAAATAAAAAAAACCAATTTTAATTTAAAACTATAGTAGAATGTACGTATAGTACGTAGTTAAGTGTTAAAGTTAAGTTTAGTTAAATGAAAAATATTATAGAACTATTTCTTACATAGTACATCACACAAATTACATAATAATTATCCATCTTATATGTATAAAATAATAATATAAATCTGTTTTATATCGTGATCAAGAATTAAATATTGATAGTCACTTATTAGGTATGAAATCAGTATGACCATCTAGTGATGATTTTATGAAACATACCAAAAAACAGTTTAAAAAAATATATTTTTCAATATTTCAAGAAGGGTAAAAATTTCAAGTTCGAAATATTTCATACTCATAACCCTATAATGTAATACATATTATTGCACATATAAAATAAAATAATATATTAAATGATTAATTTTGATCATAAATCAACAATTAAAGACATATTTTAGATTCTGAGCAGAGCTATTTTGAATTTATTAGTTTTACAATGATGATTTTTATCACCTTTTGAAGCAGTAAGAATTCTTGAATATTCTGATGATGATTTCTGGTAAAAAATTGTATCTACTTAATACTATAAAGGGTGAAAAATAAAAATTTCAAGTATTACACAGAAAAATTGTAGGATTATAGGAAGAATGAGTATTAACCAAGTTGTGAAACACGAAAACAATGTTTTATAAAATAAATACTGAAATTATTTTATATAAAAAAAATAGTTGAACAAGTCATATAATAACACGATTCATTTTTTTTTTTAAAAAACTAAAATATGTAGTACCAAAACACAATTAAATTAATTATGTTTACACTTATTATCTTTATAATAATATTATAAAGATAATAAGTAATATATATTACTATATATTATATAGTATTATATTATACTAGTAGAGCAGTGATTAAAAAAAAAAAAATCTTTAATTGTATCATAGGTTATTGTGTTATATTATTTTTACATTGTTGAATATATTAGATAATATTCTTATTTTTAAAATGTATATTGGATTGCCATTCTAAAATTAAAAATAACAGTAAAATTTATTATGCTAAATTTAAAATGTAGTATGTTACGTGTTAATAAGACAGAAACAACAAATGCAGATAAGACACACTTTTTAAACATTTTATTAGTAGATTTGGGATGCTGCCATAAATTAAATTACACTTTTAGAACAGATTTCATGAAAATAAAGTCAGTCTTAAGATTACCAAGCTAACTAGGTAAACAAAAATATATAAATTAGTTACCTAATTATTTATTAATTTTTGTCTTATTTATTCAATAACAGTGAAATTAAATTAGTATTTACACAGCATTTGTATATAAATTAAATGTATAATACATTTTTTAATTGCATTATGAAAACAAAATTACAGTTTGATTTTGTTTTATTTTGAGCACAATTTTGCTGTTTTTAAAGTATCAAATTCCCAATTCAAGTAATAAATAATTATTCAAAATTATTAAGTCATCAAATAATAAGGCAACTTATATAATATGGTATCATGTGTTTGGAATGTTCTTACATTTTGTGATTTATATACTTTTTTTTGTATATTTTTATGTTATAACAATAAGTACTTTCACAATTATACATTTTAAATACTTTCACAATTAAAATAAACTTACAGAATTTAATATAAATATTTTTTGATTTGAATTTCAAAGTTCATTAGATGTTATTTGTTTCATAATTGTAGCATAAAATACTTCAATTTTCTTTACATTTTGTATATCTGAAGTTTTAAACTGTAAGCACTAAAACAAAAATACATAATATCAAACAAATTATTGTATTAAGGAAATAATGTATATTTTATAATATATATATCTAACATGATAAATATAATATTTATTCTATAGAATTAAAAAATACTAAGTAATTTTGTTCAGGAATAAATATCAAAGAAAACATTTAAAATTAGGGTTGTTAAATTTGATTCTCAAGTATCTATAGTAAATATAAAACATCATAATGGATATTTTAATAATGTTAGGTATTTATTTTAGGTATTTTATATAATATAGATTTGTTATTTACCGAAATATCATCTGTAACTTTTAACTGCACAGTTGATTCGCTATGACAATATTTCATAGTGCATCTGACCTAAAAAACAAATATTACAAAAATTAAATAATAAAAAAAGTAAATAAATTAGTACATTTGTCATTTATAGTAAGTTTTAGAAAAAAAACTAATTTCTACGAGAAATTGTTGAGAATAGCATGGTAATATAGAATGGTTTTAGAACCATAAATATCTATATTATTATTTTATTCAACATACTTTACAACTGAAAATGTAGAAATCTTAGGTGCTGAATCAATGTTTACACATAACTACATAAGCATTGTAAAAGTATTAATTTGTTGTAAATTGTTTTTATAAGTTATAACTTATAAGTATTAAAACAGTGTAAATAATAATTTTTGATATCTTACTTGATTAACAAAAATAAGTATGTTTTCTGTTTAAAAACCCCCAAAAACTAATTTGAAAAAATTGTTGTACAAAACATCAGTGATTCTCCTCCCTGGTTGATTATAATAGAAATTAAGAAAATAGCTAAAGAATTAATATTAAATTACGAAGTTCAACATTTTCTTTTTTTTCAAAACTAAAATATATAGTAATTTATTGACTAGCCACAGTATAAATCTAGTTACGAGATAATTGTAAGTGATTTTATTTTAGTTTTAAGTTAAAAGTATTGCAAAGGGTTTTGCATGTGAAAACATTTACAAAATTTTAACAAATAATTTTTACAAATTAATTTATGTAGGTATATTACACCAGATACCAACTACATAAAAGTCAAAAAACAACTATCTAGCAAATAAATACCAATCATAATATTTAATTGCATGGAAAAAAATTTAACGATTAATGAATAGGTATTATAAACGAAAGTTATTATTAGATTGAGCAAATGTAAACTTAGAAGAGCTTGTGATCAAACAAAACGGAAAGGTAATGAACTGCTTAAATTTTATCACAGCCAATACATATTTCCAAAGCGGGACGATAATGTCACGCTTACACCGCAAGGCGCGCGATGGATGCAATAAACATTAGCTTCTAATGAGATAATAAAACGTTAATCACCCTGGTCGGATCTTTGAGGAGCAGATTGTACGAGGCGGTCTCGAATTCTTTCCATGTCTTTAGATACATTTTGAAGTTCGGATAGTCTCTTCACTATAGCAGGTCGACGGAGGAGAAAAACGGAACAGTCGGAACGTCAACCGACAACAATCCACATCGGCGTCTTGCGTCTTTTTTTTTTTTGTACGTGTTCACGATGGTAAACGCAAGAAAACGGAAAATAATTTAATAATCCGAATTAATGACAAACCGCTGCGAATTGCGATGACGCTTGTCTATGTTGTCTGTTGTCGTGCGGACGGACGGTGACGTCGGTACTTGATGATAATTTGATAACGTCGGTGATACGCTGATAACATTGACGATAAGCTGATAGCGTTGGTGATGATCTGATAGAAGCATTGGCAGACGAGAAGCCTCAGGTGTTAGTTTAATATCGTGTTCGTGTACATAGTACAAAGTACAAATCTTCGTCCATATTATAAACTAAGTTTATGGTCTAAGGTACATACTATGGCTTAAATATACCATTTTTTTTTTTTATACATTTATTATGAAACTTGTCAAGTTTCAGTTTTAATAATTCTTATTCAATAGGTTTTACGGTTATTAAAAATAACTTTTAATTATTCATTAGTGTTTAAAAAAATAGAAAATAGGTAACTAAATATGAAGCAATGGTTAAAATAATAAAGTCAATAATAAATAAAAATAATTGATTTAATTAGTAGAAATATGACTTTTGAATATTAGATTTAATTCATTTTTAAACACTCGTCACTACTAAAAAAAGTACTCGCTATAATTGTTGTTGTTTCATCACTTAAAAGGAATCAACATTTCAACCACAGATTTTGAAAAAGTTTAACATAGCTAGTTAATTCAAGGCGGTAGTCGGAACGAATTTTCGGAAGTGTTATAAAACCAAATCATATTTTTTCATAATATAAAAACAATAAACTTAAAAAATATATATTTATACAATATTATAGTCATCCATCTAAATAAGGATTTTTATGCATTACACATGTGATAAATTTATAAAATTTTAAATTAACATTATTTATAGTATAAAGTCTAGCAGTTTTTTTTTCTTTTCGAAAAGATCGATCACATTATTTTGATTGAAGAGCTAGTAAGACACGAAGTCCTGTAAGACGCACTTGACCTGATAAGTTTCGTAAATAGTATTTAAATATTTCCATGGTATATAGAAAATATTATTGCTGATGTTAAAGTCGAAACTGGTAATGTAGCTAATAATTTCAAAAGATAACATTTATTTGGAAAAAAACCAAAATTACATATTTTATTTTATTTATTTTTATTTTTATTTATTTATTTATACGGACAAAAGTCCAATTCACAATATATTTGTATAGACAACAATAATATTATATTATATTATATAATTTAAAATAATAAAATATAACATAATAAAAGATAAAACGATTAATATATAGAATAATAATTGTAATAATATAGCCTAATAGTAAGCTTCAATGCCCGAATTCCTGTAAAAATGTAAATACGACAATACGAGTATAGTTTTCAGTAAGTTATCGTCTTCGGTCGATAAAATATCGTTAGTGACATATTAATTAAACATAGCAAAATAAATTCCAACAAAATTCGTATTCCCATGGTTATATATTTATATAATTATATTATATATGTATAAGGTATAATAGGTAAGTGTAGGTATATCAATACCAAACATATTATATAATGTAGTCGAAATAATGCCTCGATTTTAAAGTTAACCATCTTTTTCGGTGGAAAGTGAATCTCATTGGTGCATTTTGAGGAGGTCCAAATTCCCAATAACTTTCAAAAGAGCAGGGAAAAACAAAACAAAAAAAAGGTGGGTAAGTGGATGTAGCGCTGCTGTACAGTAGGTTACAAGTGGGTCACTATATAATGGATAGTATTAAATTTGAATTCAATGATATAATATCACTGTATAAGAAAAACGATTCTGAGTGGAGACGGTTTGTCAGTCTAGGTATTAGACATACCTATTATAGGTAAACTTATCTATAGTATATTAAAAAAAAATTGACCTATAATAGGTATTAATAATAAATTCCAAATAAATCATATCACAATATCAATCAGGTAACGCGTTATACATCAACAACAAACCGTGGTACTATCATAGATATATAATAGTATACTTTAGAAGTTTCAAGTATCCACAAATAATATTATACAATCACAACAAAATAACTAAAATAGTTATTCCAGGTTTTTTAATATGTAATTTCGTCTAAATTGGAAATTAAAATGACTATAAAAATAAACTGTGCTTATGTATTTCTTAGAATTTTTGGCTCAACATAATTAGGTAATTTTCGTGATTTTTGCATATTTTGTCAATTTTTGAACTTTAAATGCTAATAAAAAAAAACTGTGACTAAGGATTTTTAATATTTTTCAAATCTCATTGTAACAATATAGTAGGAGCCTTGTATTAATTTTTCAAGTATTTTTACTCAACAAATAAAGTTTTATTGACATTCATAGAAAAAAAAACTAATTAAATTGGAAACTGAAATTGTCCGTAAACAGCTCAAAACAAATCAAAATATTTTGAAAAATTTATCATGTATAGAAAATGGAAATATAAACAACCAGTGAAAATTTCATGTATCTACAGTCATTCGTTTTAAAGTTACACCAAAAACCAAAATCAATTTTCTCGAAAACAGATTTTGCGTAAAAATTCCCATTTTTCCTTAATTTTTCTTTTGTTTTTCACGGCGCTTTTGAAAACTTTTGGAAATTTCAAATTTTGACCTCCCGAATGCACCAACTAGATTCACTTTCCCATAAAACAAGATACTGTTGAAGAAAATCGAAGCAGTTTTACTGCCCCAAACCGTGATGACAGACACAAAAAAAAAAAAATAAAAAACACACATCATTGTAAAATCAATACATTCATCGTTCCACTCAGAATCTAAAATTAAGGAAAAGCAAAAAATTATACGCAAAATTAAAAATTGGTTTTCGACAATTCGACGGTAGATACATACAATTTGAACTTGAAATGTTTATATTAGAATTTTCCATAGGTACCTACACTATACACATGATACCTATTCAATTTTCAATTATTATTAGTTTTTTTTTAATTAATGTCGAGGAACTAAAAAGTAAGTAAGTAAATTTAAAAAAAGTTAAGCGTAAATCCACAATAATTTTTTATGAGCGTCTAAGGTAGATTTTTGATAAACTTCGTAAAAATCATGAACATTTGAAAATTGTTTTAAATTGGATTCATAAAAATGTTTCTTTTTATATCTAAGATTTGAAAAGTTAATTAATACGAGAGTACGAGACTCCTTCTAAGATTGTTTAGCTTAAAAAAAATGTCTACTGGAAAGCCAAATTACATTTTTAGGGGCGTTTAAAGTTCAAAATTTTACACATTGGATATTCACTCGATTTCTCTTGGAGTGATTTTCTTATTTTATTGTAATTAAAAAAACAAATAACTTAAGATACTTGAAATTTAAATTTTGTTTATTTAATAATCTTCTATAATTGATAAAATGTTTGTTCCGTTTTAAACTGTTTGCAGACATTTTCAATATTTTTCAATCGCTATTGTTATCATGAGCCTTGTAGGTATTAAATTTTCACGCTTTTTGACACAGCAAATATAATTTTATTGATATTTATAGAAAAAAAATTGAAAAAAATCGGAAACTGAGAATGTCCGTAAACAACTCAAAACGATTCAAAATATTTTGAAAATTCGCACGCACCGATATGTATTAATAACGCACACATTTATCTAAAATCGTATAATCGTTTAAAACCGCACACCATTGTTGAAGGGAGGGCAGACTGCAGTTATTTTATAGCCGAAACATACCAATCGGCAATCTTTCTTTCATCATACTCAGGACCGGTTCAATCAAAAATAACGCACTAAGCAAAATCAAATTTTGCCGCCCCTAAAATAATAATATTATCACTGTTTTGAAAATGTCACACCCACTAAAGATTAGGTTTCCCCTAACCTTTGAGTAAGACCCGGGCCTAATCATACTAATCGACCTAATAATACGATAGAAGTTTTTAAAAAAGTTTTGGATTCGTTATTATGTGTACTTGATATCGATCAGTCCTTTTTTCACAATTTGACCCCTTACCCCCCCCCCCCCCCAAACAACTATACATTTAGTTTGAATATTTTGAATTTTCGGAATTTTCAAACGTTGATTATTCAGAATTTAAATCATATATTTTAAAATGTGGACTGACCGATCTCAAGTAGACATTGTATTACGAATTCAGATGAGTTTTTTGAAATATTATCGCATTATTAGGTCGATCGGTAGGATGGAAATAAAGTACCTACATAAAATTGAGCATAAATTGTTTACTGATCACACGGGCAACGCCGTGTTGGTGACTTGTACATGCATGTGCGGGAGGACTCCGCTATAATTTCTTATATTCACACCACGATTAAAGATAGTATATAGATAGTATAAGATAGTACTATCTTTAATCGTGATACACACTCACACACACTAATAATAATTTCCTACGCACAAATTTACAAGACCCGCATGCATTCAATTTGAAAATTGCCTATTCGGAACTCCTTAAAAACTTTCAAACTTAATCAAAAACACAAAATCATAAAAATAAAACTTTCGAGATTATCCGCAGGTTGTTATATTAGGTACACGTTTCTTGTTTCTCCAGATATAAGATAAACTTATGGTTTTTATTTAACAAATATTAGTAACAATCAAATATTGGTAACAGCTAACAAGTCAACAACATTATGTGTGACCGCGTATTTTTTCTACGTCACGTTTAATTCGAATTTAATTCACTTGCGGAAATCGGGGCTTAGCCCACCCCCAAAGTCCGTCAAGTCCCCTCCTTTTTTAGTTTTGTAGGATCGAAGCCCCCCCCCCCAACTCACATTGATGTGAATCACGTTAGATCCTCATCCCTACATTTTAATGGATTTCCGCTCAATGTTTATATAGTAGCAATTTAACATCGGATTCACATAATATGATATGGATGACGTGATACAAGTTCACACAAATAATAAAGGTACACAATCAATAATTTTCCAAAACAATACATACCACCTTTTTCGTTAAAATAAAAATTCCGGGAATTTAGAATTCCAATATTAGATTCACAATCTAAATATTGGTTATAACTATTTTTTGGTTCGTCTTACTGTTTACCATTGTTAAAATAATGGATACTTGTCTGCATAAAAAACAATTTTCCGATTTTGCTGATTACATATTGGATAATTATATTGAGACCAATCATTTTTCACCGATATTGTGGGCAGAAGAGCCCAATGGATGTACAAGAATGACGAACGGTGCAGAAAGTTATCACATTCAATTTGGGCATGAGTTTTATGTTACAACTTTTACTGTATTTCATTCGGAATTTCAAGAATACAAACTTAAAATATTAAATAAATTTTAATTATTAATTTTTTTCAGATCAATGTGCTAACTGCTAAGACAGCAGCAGACGATTGCAGAAACCCACCTTCGACTTATAAGAAAAATCAATGTTAACCACGCGTAGTATACCATACAATTATACCAAGAATCTAGAAAGTATGTGTAGGGATAAAGAAATAAAGCTATTTTAAATTTATATGTTCGTCGATGTTTAATAATTAGCAATGAAATATACATTTAATAGAATATTTGAAAACACTATATATGGAATGGAAATTTATTTATTTATCCCAATTAAATAGTATAGGTGTTATCTGCTGTACATACTTTATTTCATCTTATTATATATTGAGTTATTTTTAAATACAATTATTTTTAATTAAGCTGATAATAAAACTATAAAATCCCATAAGTAGGCACATTGAATAATTTGTACGATGATTTGTTTTATAAGAATAAATGTTTACTTATTAACTGTTAATCAAATGGATGCGATTTTGAATTATCAAATAACCTTTCAAATTTACCTTTTTAACAATAGAAAAAAATCTATGCAGTATTTTGTGTAAAATGTGTGGTTATGAATGAGAAGTGTGTGGTTTTGAACGACGCCCAACACTGGTCGACTGGAGTCTATAATTATTCCATTACCTACAATAATTATACGTTGAGTGACGAATGATATAGGTACAGATTAACGACCAGTGTTTTAAATGCAACCAAGTTATTTGTTTAAAAAGATTAAATAATAATACAATCTAAATAAACATTTTTATATGTGAGTACCTATATTATTTTATTTTATGTGGGTACCTACCTATACCTACCTGCTATAGATACCACTGATACAAGCTTTGCTATAACTTATAAAATATGGTAGGTACTAGGCACAGTAAAATGTTTGAAACGATGCAAGGCAAATTATGTTATAGAAACACATAGGTCGTATACCTAATCCATCAATTAGAAAAAAATCTTAGCTTTTTCATAGCTGTTAAGTGGATACCACACCCGCATGTGTTGTCTCCGTCTTACAAACGCGTATCATATCAAATTTACGCTCAGAAATTCAAGTTTTATGCCGTCAGCTTAAAAATTAGAGTAAATCGACCTATTATGAAACTTGATGGCAAGAACATGATCTGTGTTTTTTTTTTTTGGAAATTTTTTTACGATAATTCAGTTTTTAAGTGAGTTATAAGAATTTTTAATTTACATTTATTATACACGATATAACTCACTTAAAAACTGAATTATCATAAAACTATCGTATTACTTCCAACAAAACACAGATAATGTTCTTACCATCAAGTTTCATAATAAGTCGATTCACTCTAATTTTTAAGCTAACGTTGCGTCCTCTTAAGAAGCGTAATTTTCTGATGATTACCATTAGAATATTTTTTTTTGAAATAAACATACAATCTGTGCCTTGTAGGGCATAATAAGAATATGTGATTTAAGTGTAGGTAAGTTATTTATACGTATATAGGTAGGTACGCTATTTATGCGTGACTGCGCGAGGGAAGAAGCCATCATAATACCTAGTGATATAGGCTGATATAGCACTACCTTTTGATTTTTGTTTTCTTATAATATTTATCTATTAAAAAGATCTCATCATTAGAAGATGAATAG
>NC_042493.1:47263741-47272023 GCF_005508785.2 Acyrthosiphon pisum
GATTTTCCGTGGCTTCTAATTAATTCCAATTAACTTTCTGAATTCATTTATATCATCTTTTTTTTGTTTTGCTAACTTGAATAGTCAAGTACCTTCTTGAGTAATTAAATTTTAGATGATTACATTCACAATTGAAAAAGAATAATATTCGAGTAGATATACTAAAATTATAATGACTGCATAAATTAAATAAACATTTTTCTATATTTGCTCATTGTGTATGTATTCTTTATATAGTTTATTATGGATAATTTTTACTTTGAACTCGTTTTTTAGACAGAACAAGATGACTTCTATAAGTGACTAATAATGAAGATAAGATAATGTTTTCTTGAAAAAATACGAGTGTCAAGATATACTTCAGTTTAAGCTCTTTAATATGTACATTTTACGTAAATCTCAATATTTTTTTGCCGCAAAATGTTATTAGTTACTAGTTAGTATTACAATTAATGGAAACTTATATAAACTGTTTATATTTAAATATAAAATTACTTTTTTATGTTAAATTAGAAATGTTAAACTGGAGGACGAAAAAGCCATCTCAAAATGTACAGCCCAAATACTCCGGTAAGAAAATTATTTTGATTACCAGCTATCAGATATTTTGTATTCAAACACATACAAAAATTTTAATATAAACACTTCTTTTTTACAATATAATATTATATAGGTACTATAATAAACATATACTAATATATAACAAGTGGGTAGGTAGACCGTATACTGATTCTAACTCAGACATAGACTCAACATCTAAGTTATTTTTTTTTTTAATTAACTACCTACACTAGGTAATAGGCAATAGTTAATAAATATATATCTACTAATTAATATTATAATAGTTTGTAATATTTTACTGGTTTTAAATGTTATTTTTTATATTATTATTGTTTTTGTTTAATTATTGTATTAAACATTTCCGAAAAAATTGAATTTATTATATTAATAATATTTAATTATTATAATAGTGTATACCTACATATTATTTAGATCATATAATATTATTTTTCATTGTCTTTTTAGTCAATACCAGCTTACCGTGGTATGAATAGGTTCATGGTATAAATTCGTACTTAGGTAGATACCTAGTTAATAATTAATAATAACTTAAGATTAATATAAATATTTTGAAAATGTCACTGCGTAAAGTAAAATAATTTATAATAGATATATGTAAAAATTGTAAGTTCCCTAATACCTATAATGTTTTTGAATTGCAACGAAATAACTAACATCGTTTTTCTTCTTCTATTTTAGTCCAAATTTGAACCCTAAAATGTGTATAAAAATACAACTGTGTTTATATATTTTTTGGATTTTTATTGGTTACAATTTAACCTACTTATGAGAATCCTTGTTTTAAATCTTCAATCCTTATAGTTATAAAAAATTAACATAATATGTAAAATATATTTTGTATGTTTTTTTTTATCTATGTTTTTAAATCGCGAACTTCTATAAAGGTTATAACTAAAGATAGGATTCTAATAACCTAAATTACACAAAAAACTGCAAAAATTGAAAAAAACATTAAGACTCAAAAAACTGAACTTAGAAAATACCAAAAAAATCTACTTAAATAAATAAAAAATATTTAATTTAAAAATAATAGATATTATAGAGATAAGGGTGTGATAATGGGTGTCAGAGTAATTTTAAATATGCATTGTAAAATTAATAGACAGTATTTAACATTCAAGCTTTAAGTTTAGTTTACAGCAAAAAAAGAAAATTGTCAAGTGGGTGACGCTCATCCACTTGAAAAACGATTCTGAGCTAAGACGAAGACTATATGACATAGGTATTACTAAATACCTATATTTGATGATATTATTATAGTGAGTAAAGTGAATTTGTTTACCTATTTACGTGGAAAATTGTTTTAAATTTTCAATCCTTATTCCGTAGCTATAAAAGATGAACATTTTATAAATTTTTAACTACGAAATATAATTTTTAAATTTAATACATTTCATCAAAATTCAAACTTAAAATGCTTATAAAAAAATGTGTGCCTATGTATTTTTAATATTTTTCAACTGCTATTGTAAAAATATATCAGGAGCCTTGTATTTACACGCTTTTTGAAACAACAAATACAATTTTATTGACATTTATTGAAAAAAAACTAAAACAATTGGAAACTAAGAATCTGCTAAAAACAAGTCAAAATATTTTGAAAATTTTACCGTGTATAGTAAATGCTAATATAAACATTCAGTGAAAAGTCATTAGTTTTTGTTATTTATGTTCACCAAAAACCAAAATCGTTTTATCAAAAACCAATTTTGAGTAAAAATTTCCGTTTTTCCTAAATTTTTTTCCGGCGCTTTTGAAAACTACTGGGAATTTTTATTTTGACCCCCCCCCCCCAAAAAAAAAAAAATACCAATCCTATCAGGAAAGATACTGTCAAAGAAAAAATTAAAATAAAAAAACACATTGTAAAATCAATTCATTTATCGCTCCGTTCAGAATCTAAAATTCATGAAATTATTAAAAATAAATTAAAAAGTAAAATAGAAATAAAAAAATATATTAACTTAATAAAAAACCAGAAATCTAAAATTTGAGAAAATGTTTTTGTACAAAAACTATAAAAAATGTCCTAAAATAATATAAATAATGTACTGGAAAATATAAAAAATTAATGTTAAAAAAATGCATTCATAGCTAAAATTGGCTGAAAATGCAAAATAAAATGAGTACCTATGTATCTACAGTCATTCGTTTTAAAGTTACACCAAAAACCAAAATCAATTTTCTCGAAAACAGATTTTGCGTAAAAATTCCCGTTTTTCCTTAATTTTTCTTTTGTTTTTCACTGCGCTTTTGAAAACTATTGGAAAAATACTTTTATAATTTACTTTTGATCCCCCAAAGTACTAACTAGATTCACTTTCCTATCAGAAAAGGTACTGTTGAAGAAAATCTATAAACAGAACAATAATATACGAGTGAAATCAAGATGTGACAAAGGTTCTGTAAATTTAGGTATTAGTGATGGGAACAATCGAGTGATTTCGACAATCGAGAAGTAAGTAATCGAGAGATTCACTCGAAAAAACCTCTCGGTCAATTTAGTATTTCATTTTCATTACTCAATAATGCGAGTGTCGAGTACTCGAGTAACTACTCAGTTCCCACTAGTAGACATTCACATTATTAACACTCGCTTGACAATTAGCTATTAAATTAATTGGTATTACGATTACTTATTGGCTATTTGACATTTTATAAAATAATAATAAATATAATAACGTGTACAGTGTACATAGGTTTTTGGTAAGGTATAATCGATATTATAAATCTTTTATAAATACATATGACGTATTTATCGTAATTATAATTATATTATAATTGTTAAAATGTATAATGTTATTACTTATTTTATATTCATAAGGTAATAAAAAAAACACGATTCTTCAAAAAATGTATTTATTATTTATATTTAAAATATCAGTTAATACTTCATTAAAATAAAAAAAAATTGTACGACTTGTAAAACAACTTAATTTGTATATGTGCTACCAGCATTTAAAACAAATTTAAATTGCTATTTAAAAAAATTATATGGTCCAAATTTTTCGGGGAAAGTCTGTTTCGACGGTCATTCGTTATCTGGCCCGTTTTAGAAAAGACTCGTTCTGATGGAACTGATGTAGCGGGAACACATAAATATTTTAAACTTATTTTATATGATTCAGGAAATGTTTGTTTATATTTTTTCCAAAATTCCAATGGATTTTTTGTCCTTTCCAAATGGGGCATTTCTAAATACTGGCGCATCATTAATGTAACCATTACACTTGGTGTAGCTGTAGTTTTTACTTGTGCTACTTTCGTATCAAAATGTTTCCACAATGAGCTAGTTTGATCTTGAATACTAGTATCATCATGTGGTATAGTTACATTATTGATTAGATCTTCGTTTGTATTTTCTGATATCATCGCACACAACTCTTCTTCTATCCATTTCTGTACTTGATTAGCATTTTCCACTAAACCAAAAGCCGTTTTTTTCAATCTTGGGTCGATGAATGTTGATTTTGAACTTGTTTTATCTCCTTCTAATGATCCTAAACGTCTGGATACAGAATTTGATAATGCTGTTTTTAATAATCGTCCAGAATTGGTTTTTGGTTTGATATTTCCAAGGGTAAATTGTAGGCCTCGTATTAGTGGTATAAACATTGATAATGTCGGATATTTTTCGCCAGACAATTCTGTTGTCATGCTTTCGAATGGTTTTAAAAGTGGTATACAGTCTTCTATAAGTTCCCATTCTAAGGCAGTCAAACCGTTTGGTGCACGTGGAAGAGAATTTATAGCAGCGGACAAAGGATCCTTAATTTGAAGAAGTCTTTCCATCAAGATTAATTTGGAGTTCCATCTCGTAGACACATCTTGTTTGACTTTTAACTGAGGCAGACCCATTTGGTTTTGGTACATTTTTAATTTTTCAGTAGCAGAAGTGCTGTGTTTAAAATGTCCAACAATTGTTTTACATGTTTGTATTACATGACTTAGTTCATTATTATTGTTTATGGCTTCAATTACACTTAAATTTAGTGTATGTGCCACACAAGGATGTTGATGTTTTTTAAGGTGTTGGTTAATTGCATTTTTAATATTTGCTCCATTGTCGGATACTACAGTGACAATTTTATTACCTATTTCCCATTCATTAAAAATGAGACTAAGTGAAGCAGCAATATGCTCCCCAGTATGTGAATCATGCACTTCCCTTGTTGCAACTGGTGAGTATAAAATATCATCGAATATGAAATGACATGTGACTGTAATATAGGCGTTATTAGAGTCAGATGTCCACATATCTGTAGTAACTGATACATTGAGAACAGTTTTTAACATACCTTTTAATTTTGAAACTATAACGTTATATTCAATAGGTAATAATATTGTCGGTAATCAGAAACGATAATTTTTATTAACGCCTTATCTATTGATTTATTGTCAGCGTCACTAAGTTTATTTTTTTTTTAAATACCATATAACCATATAACCTAAGTTGGCGTTGACGTTTTACAGGAGGCTCTAAAAGAGGTTCTGGTGTTGTTAAATCGTTATTAGGTAAAGAAGAAGAGATTGATGAAGTTGACGGGCCCGTTAAATTGGTTACAGTTAGTAATTCGGAGTCTGGATCATCCTCATTTACGAATGCCATATTTAAAGTTAATGGATGTTTTCTTTTCAAATGATCTATATAATATAGATCAATTAAAAACATATTGTTACGACAAGTAAGTATTGCGTACCTATTTTTAATGACGAGATTAAAATTAAAGAGTTTCAATACATTTTAAAAAAGTAATGAATTTTAGATTTTGAGCAAAGCATAAAATTGGTCAATTTGAAAATTTACGAATTTAATTAGGAATAAATCTCCAAGAACTCTTGATAATTAATAATTTAATAATTGATAAAATAAAATAATTTTATAAATTTATTTGACATTTGTTGTATTTTTTAAATAATATTGTAAATGTTTACCTAATTTAGTTTAATTTAAATCTAGTATAAATTAAAACTCTTTAAATCAAATGACGAACAACAATATAATATCTTAAAACGTATATACATTTATGTTACCTTTTAAGTTCGTTGTATTTCCATAATACTTAAAATCTTTTTTGCATTTTTGGCAAACAGCATATTTGTTATCTGCACTTTTCTTAAAATGATCCCAGACTACAGAACGCTGCCTACTACCAGGTCGCATTTAAAAAAAAAACAAGTAGAAACTGGTGCGAAAAAACAATGCGATAACCTGCAGAGAACATAGGGAACTTTTAGTTCTATATAGATAATATTTTAAATTAAAAAAACCAAAAAATCGTATTTATCGAAATTAATTTTATTAGATACTTACCTACTAAGAATGTGATATGCAATACCAGTGCTGTAGTCCTAAAAAAGGCAGAAGGTATACTATGAGTTAATTAAACCATTACTCCACTCATTAGAAATACGTAATCTTTCTTTCTTTGACGCCCCCAAGCATGTTATAGACGAACAAATATTACATCCTAATTTTCCATCTGCACTAACAATCCATGGATATTTTTCTTTAAATTCGATCCATTGAGACTCACTCCATACCATTGGCCATTTTTCGCTTTCAATATTACTGTTGCTACTACTAGGACTCACTAACGTTACATTATCGGTGGTTTTAGAGGTTTCTGGTAAAATAATATCATTATTTTTTTTTATTTTATTCGGAGTGTTTTTATTATTTTCCAATTTCCTTTTTCTTTCTAATAAACTTCCCATTTTTAACCAACTATCCATATTATAACTGTTTATTAAAATAGATTTGCAAATAAAATAAACACGTACCTTTTTATTGATCGACTGGACATAACTTATACACAGATATGATATACGAATCACTTTCAACGGCAAAATGAAAAATGAACGGTAATGTGCGTCGGCTGGACATTTTATTTTTATCTTAAATACAGAAATTACAGCACTAATGTTATTTGATTGTTATATTATCTAATCTACAGTACACTGTCATCAATCGCCCGATATATATATTATATATATATACCTATATAAATTATGTTTTATACAAATTATCTATCTTAACATTCTTAGTTTTTCTATTAAAAATATTAATAATAATCTAATGACTTTTATCTTTATATTATTTGGTAATTTCACTACAACAGAAAGTATACGATCTTAATCAGAAGGTATACGGAGTTAATTAGAAATAACCAGAAAGTATACGGTGTATACCGCCGTATACCCTCCACTACAGCACTGTGCAACACAATGCAATAAAAATATAAGAATATTGACCTATTATAGAAACTATATTATATTATTATATTAGTTAAAGTAAAAAATGTAAATTATACAATGTATAAACTAGCAACTGTCACGTGCACATCAGACCACATGAAGGAGAGAAATGAAAAAAGGTGGGTGAGTGGATTTCGCTCTGCTGTACAGTAGGTTACAAGTGGGTCACTGTATAATGGATGGTATTAAATTTGAATTCAATGATATAATATCATTGTATAAGAAAAACGATTCTGAGCGGAGACGGTATGTTAGTCTAGGTATAAGACATAATATTATATTAGGTACCTATAATAAATTCCAAATTAATCATATCATAATATTTATTAGGTACTTATAACGCGTTATACATCAACAAAAAACCGTGGTACTATCATAGATATATAATAGTATACTTTAGAAGTTTCAAGTACCCACGAATAATATTATACAATCACAACAAAATAACTAAAATAGTTATCCTAGGTTTTTAATATGTAATTTCGTCCAAATTTGTACTTAAAATGACTATAAAAATAAACTGCGTAAATGTATTTTTTAGATTTTTTGGTAACAGAATTAATTACTTACGTGGAATCTTGTTTTAAATTTTCAATTCTTAGATACAAAAATTGAACATTTTATAAATTTTTAACTACAAAATAATTTTTCAAATTAAAATTTGATAAATTTTGTCAAAATTTGATCTTTAAATTCTTATAAAAAAAAATTGTGCCTATGTATTTTTAATATTTTTCAACTGATATTGTAACAATATATCAGGAGCTTTGTATTAAATTTATACACTTTTTGGCCCAACAGATAAAACTTTATTGATATTTATAGAAAAAAAAAACTAAAAAAATTGAAAACTTACAATGTCCGTAAACAGCTCAAAAAGAGTCAAATTATTTTAAAAATTTTATCGTATATATAAAATGCTAATATAAACATTCAGTGAAATTTTCAAGTTTCTACAGTCACTCGTTATTTAATTACGACAAAATAAGAAAATCGTTACGTAAGAAATCGAGTGAATATCAAATGTTGTAAAAATATGAATTTCAAACGCCCATAAAAATTTAATTTGAGTTTCTTATAGACATTTTTTTTTTGGTAAAGGTAGATTATCCTATAAGGAATCTTGTATTACATTTTAAAATCTTAGATTTAAAAAGAAAAATTTTTATGAATTTATAACTCGAAATAATTTGCAAATTTTCGTGATTTTTCCATATTTTGTCATTTTTTGAACTTTAAATGCTTTAAAAAAAAAACTGTGACTAACGATTTTTAATATTTTTCATCTGCCTTTGAAACAATATACTAGGAGCCTTCTATTAAATTTTCAAGCTTTTTTATCCAACAAATAAAATTTTATTGATATTTTTAGAAAAAAAACTAAAAAAAAAATGGAAAATAAAAATGTAACCGTAAAGAGCTCAAAATACATCAAAATATTT
>NC_042493.1:47272316-47276554 GCF_005508785.2 Acyrthosiphon pisum
CACAAAAATAAAAAAAAAATAAAAATAAAAAAAAAACACACATCATTGTAAAATCAATACATTCATCGTTTCACTCAGAATCTAAAATGAAAATAGAAATAAATAATTAATATCCACAATCTAAATAATAGATATTATATGTAGAATCTTCAATCTACATAATATTATTATTTCGTTATTCAATGCGTATATTATATTATTATTACACGCACAGAAATCTGAGATTAAATCAACTCCTAAAAGTGTCAACATTATTGACATTTGAGGGTCGTTTTTGAGCTAAGGCTAATCTGTAGTTGATTTAACATTGATTTAGTTTAAAATTATTAACACTCATAAGAAATGACTTATAACATGTTCAATTAGTTGTTATAACATCAAATATTGTCAATTTAACTTCAGTCTATACTTAAAATCGGAAACTCTGAGGTCAAATCAACATGACTATGAGTTTAATCAAATTCTTTTTAGTAGTTGAAATTACTACATCTAGTGTTAAAACTAATACCTAATGCTTTCATTTGGACATAAGAAACTTTCAATTTAACAATATTATCTTGTAATTCAAACTATAAATATTTGCTAATTTAAAATAAAATCTAATTGAATTGACTAACAATCATTAGCTTGAAACTAGTACTTATTGATTCTATTTTGACCAAAAATAGTTTTCAAAATTAAGATAATAAATTATTCGAATTAACTAACAATCATTAGTTAGAAACTAGTACTTATTGCATGTAATTTGACAAAAAATAGTATTCAAAATTAAAAAGTTATTCTTATGTATTTTTGATACATTCAATATTAATTGCTTGATTACTATTTCATAGTATATACACAATAAATAGCAAAATAAGACAATTGTGGATAACTTTTTTAAAACTTACCGACTATTTTGTTGAATTAATAAATTATTTTAAAAAAAAATAAGGAAATAAATAAATACAAAACGCATGTACTAATAATTAAAAGAAAACATTTGTTTATTATAAATATATAGTAATTACATTTACAAATTGTATACATAATAATAATATTGATAATTATTACTTACATAAATGTATTCATATATTGCATTAATGTATTAATATATTAAAAAATGTATTAATTACTTAAAAAATGGTTAAGTTTAATTACTATAAGGAAATTAAAAAAAAAACATATACATTACATACTTTTAATACATTTCAAAGGGCATACCTTAGAGTTGCATATCTTTTATTGTTTCCTATAATACGTAATACTGTATGTGTAGGATCACACAAATCATGAACATAATATCCAGCTAAATTATTATTATCATTAAGATTATCTCCTCCTATTTCATATGCATGATAATGAAAATCATAACCAATAGTATTTAAGGGCTTTAATAAAAAAAAAGGGAACTTTACTTTCTCCAACAAGTATAAATACAATTTCACCAAAGATGCTTCCATCCAGGTTTGTTTCCAAAACAACCAAAACTTTTTTTTTATAATATATACCTTTAAACTCTAACCATGAAGCTAGAAAACAATTAATTTTTAATTCTTTAGGAAGTTGTGTAAACATTGTTTGAGAAAATTCTGAAGAAGAGTTAATACATTTTCCTATGCCAAGTTTTAAGTTTTGGTCTTTAAATGTAGTAATTAATAGTAAACGATTAACCATTTGCAATTGTAATTTATATGCTATAGTATACCCAACATTAATCCGACAAGGGATAACATTGGCTAATGACTTGAGAATTTTGTGTTTAGCTTCAAACCGAATACTAGATGCTAAAATAATCGGACAATTTTTTCTTAAATTATGACCACAATGAGTAAGCAATAAGCATGTGGAATTTAGGTTTTAAAGTACTTTTAGATAAAAGTAAATATAATTTTTTGTGTTCATAAACAAGAGAATCTAATAAAAATGAACTATCTCTTTGTATTTTACGAGCACAGCATAAATCAGTTATTTAATATAAAAGGAGGTAGAGTTTCCAAAAGTTTGAAGATGTTGGAACTAATTCACCAACCATCAGTCTGAAAAATCTGATTAAGCATAACATTTCAGAAGCTGACATTATTAAAATACCTTTTTTAATATTAGTTTCACGAATCAGTGGAGGTACATTTTTACGCTCTGTGGTACCATAATTAAAATAACGTAATCGGTTATTTAACTCATTTAATGTAAAACATCCTTGATCGATAAGACCTGAAATTATTAGTGCCATATCGTACCATGCAACACCTTCAGGTCGTGCATGAAGTCGCAAACTAAATTTGCAGTGACATGAAAGTGTTGAATTTTGTGAAAAATACATTGCTCACGAACCCCAGTTTCAGATACATTATTATGTTTAATATCAGACTCATAATTAATCACATTTCTAAGAAAAGTATTTGATTGATGACACATTTGTTGGAGTTCTTGTTTTGGGGATCTACATATACGACAATAAAAATTAGCTGTGAAACTCTCAACAAAACCTAAAATGGAATTTAAACCCAAATTGTCACCCAAGACTAAACCAAGGGTAAAGTAAATTTTGATTTCTTCACCGTTAATACAAATCATAATGCCTTCTTCTTGCAAACTTACTAATTCTTTAACAAGTGCTGAAAACATTTGTTCATTGGAAATTGATTGATATCCTCTATCTTGTGCGTGAAATAGAAAGGCAGGAAATATATTATCAAACCGGTACGGATAACATTAAATGGTAGGTAGTTGGTAATGTATAAGTATGATTCAGGAAATATGATACAAATTAGTTTAAATAAGTTGAGTTTAAGTTTAATCTTAGTTTTTGAATTACCTCTTCATTGGCAACGTGAATAATTTTTTCTAATTCATTTTTGCGAAGAAAAATCAGTCCATTTTTAATCCAAACGAATTGGAACCCAAATTGTTTACGGAGGTCTCTAGCTTCTTTGAACAAAATATTGCTTTTCGGTGTTAGATTTTCCCTAATATATATTGGCACATCAATTTCCATACCAATTTTTTTTGTGGACAAATTTCTTATGATTTTACGTGAATCTAGTATTTTGGCTTTGTCTTGGCGATTTGTAAATCCTACCACTATTCTTCTAGTTCGATTTTTTTCTGCACGTCCTATTCTATAACAATCGTTAAGCATAGGGTCCGTGATTTTTACATTTAACTGTGTACCAATGGTTTTCATTATTTCATAGCAATTTTCCAATTTGTTTTCGGGAACACCATCGATGACTATTTCATTTGCAATTAATCGACGTTCAAGAAATTCAATTTTGTTTTCTAGAGTGTTGATTTGTGTTTTCATTGTTTGGTTATCATTTATGATTTTGTCAACCATATTAATCTTGTTGCTTATAAGTTCGAAGTTTTTCCCAGTTTCTATTTTAAACATTTCAAAACAATCTTTCAGTTGTAATATTATGTTTTTTAAATTGATAAGGTTTGTATTTTCATCATTAATTTCTTTGTCTATTCTTAATGAAGCTCTTTTTACTGCAGAACATTTGCTGCATCTCCAGTAGGAGCCTTCGTCGTTATAGAATGAAATGTCCTCTTTTGTAAGTTTTTGGCATTTGGCATGCCATGTTATTTTGCAATCATTGCAAGATATAGATAAAGTTCTTGATGTAATAATGGAACTGCAGCTATTACACATCGACATTATGTACGTAAAAGTAAACTGAATATATTTTTAAAGCATATATTTTTTTATTAATATTATTTCTATATTTAACTAACCCCCTAGGCATATCTATTATCTGTTCTTTACTAATATATTTGCATTTAGTTATCCTATATATAGGTATTATAAGTATAAGGGATAGAGTTGATAATATTATTGTAACATAATTGTTCGGTTTAGATTTTTTTCGAGTTCGGTTCGGTTTGATTTAGGGCTAGGGGTACAATGAAAGTTTAAGCTCAAGCTTATTTGAACTCAATTTGGACACTGAGCTCTAGCTCAATCATGATTCACGTGTACAATTCACAATCGTAGAGAGTTCAGCTGAACTCAAGGTTTATAGATAATTATCTAGATTATCTATAATATCTATATTGTATCTGTTGGTAATGATATCATATTGTGATAACAATCTATGATAACTGATAGTGGTTACTGTCATGCTGACTTTCGCACACGATTTAAGATATCGCATGATAAATCAAAATAGACAATAGCGTCATTTTAATTTACATTTTACAAGAGTTTGATTTATTATTCATCATTATTTTATGTTTGTGAAAGGATTGAATTC
>NC_042493.1:47276654-47278670 GCF_005508785.2 Acyrthosiphon pisum
TTCTTATTTTAATCTATACATATTATAAATGTATTGGGACATCGTATTTAAATAAAAACAATTTTTTTGTAAGTTTTGAATACCTATAAGACATTAGTTTCGACTGTTACAATAAAAACAATTAAGTAAGTAACACATAAGACATAATTCTAAACTGCAGGTTACTGCCGGTATTAAAAGTGATGGTATGATTAAAAAATCAGTTATGTATATTGTATATACCTATTATTATCCTATTTATTATTTTATTATGTTATATTTTATATTAGACATAATATATATATTTTTTATTTGTACGATTTTTTTTCAATAAATTATTTTATTTATTATTATAATATTATAAAATTCTGATAAGCGTATACCAAATAAATCTAAATAGCTGTATTTTTAAATTATAAGTTATAATATAGTTGTTAAAATTTATTTTGACATTTTTATTTCGTAATTTTCAATAAATTTGGGATTAAAATTCTTAATAACAAACTAGCCATACTTAAAATATAAAATATATACATAAATATTATGTGTACGTTAAAAAAATTATTTACCTACTAGGTATGTACTATATAGTACATTAGTACGCTATCATATTCGAAATGTAGACGTTTTGTGTAAAATAATAACAAACGCATATAGCTGATCCCTCCCAAAACGGTTCTTGATGCTAACCGCAACTCATTTTAGGTAGGTACCTATTACGTTGTCCAGCTCGTACCACTATTATGCGACTCATTATCACTTTCATTAGTATAGTGCGAATCCCGAGGATCGCGCGATTAACTTCAGTCACCTTGTTATGTGTATAGAACACGCACGCGCCAATCCATAAGTCGTGTTGTTTTGTTTGTCTATTCGTTATTAAAAATTATATTATCAATATCGTTGTCATTTCGCAATAGTCAGCCATGGTTGTGCCTGTGCGGGAAACGATTGTTCACAACAATTTCATCGAATGTGCGCTAGACGAGTTCAAGTTGCTGGTCGATACCGACACAGGGTACTTCAACGCGACAAAAATGTGCAAAAAACAAGGAAAACAGTATTCTCGCTATGAAGCCCTAGTTAAGAGTAAGTCTATGGAAAAATTATTTGTGTCGTTCATTGGTCAACTTCCATCTTATAGTCCTATATGTACAAATCCTTCAGAAGCCGGTACGTATTGCCACCCAATAATATTTCTGTCCGTGGCCATGTGGTGTTCCAATAAATGTTACGTGACGTCGGCGACAATCGTAAGCGATTTCTTCAATCGTAACGCGGATCGTCGTGCTCAATTTACGCGCTTACTCGAAATAATAGATGTACCAATATCACAAAAAGTCGTCGAGTTTGAACTAGCCGTAGACGCTAACCGCTGGTTAGCCATTATTTTTTGTATCCAAAATGGTAAAAAAATAACAAATTTTGAATATTTTGAACACAAATATGACGTTTTAATTACGGAGTTAATCAATTGTTTGACACATGTATACGGACATACAGTGACTAAATATTCAAATATTTTATTGGCGAGTGATTTTGGTCACCACAAGTACTACCATCCAATTTTGTTTTTGAGAATGGCCGCTTTGGTCAGCGACGAGTTATACGTCAAGACTTTGCGTATAGCGTTCGCCTTGTTGTCAGGACTCGTTGACTACGCTCAATTGAAGCAAATGTTGATAGCTAAAAGCGAAGTGCCGATAGAGTTATCCGCAGCAGTAGCAGTGGACTATACAGTCGATACTCTGTCAAATAACGTCATGGAAACTGCGATCGAATTCGATACCAAAATTGAAAATGACGATGACGTTGTATCTGAAGACGATGTCTACGAACAACATCAGATCGAACAACAGCCAACACACTCTAGGACCGTGCCAGAAAATGCATCGTCCAGTGGTGCCTGTAAGTATATCGGCGAAGTGTGGGGTTCCAATGAGGATGAGTCCACCAATGATTCTTATTCTAAATTTGATGATGAAGAAAAGGGCAGTGAAGTTTTACACGGAGAGTGACATGAATCGGATCCACGTG
>NC_042493.1:47278720-47304855 GCF_005508785.2 Acyrthosiphon pisum
CACCAAAAGCCAAATCAATTTGCGTAAAAATCGATTTTGCGTAAAAATTCCCGTTTTCCTTAATTTTCTTTTGTTTTTCCCGGCGCTTTTAAAAACCACTGGGAAATTTAAATTTTGACCTCCCCAATGCACCAACGATATTCACTTTCTGATCGAACAAGATACTGAAGTTGAAAATCGTAGCATTATTTCGACTATTTATCGTGTACACAGACAAAAAAAAAAAATAAAAAAAAAATTTTTTTATAGTTATTTTATGTTCAAATTTTGACGAAATTAGATATTTAAACGAAGAAGAATGATTTTAGTTTTGTGAAGTCAAATTTTATCCACTTTCGTTTGCCGGAATATTTTTCATTTTTATTGTCAAACAGCGTTGTCCGGGTAAAAAAAATTGATTAATTAGCTCTTTTTGGTTATAATTCGCTGTACATATGGAAGCAAAATCATATTCTATTTTAATTTTTAGCCATCCCGCGTGGCGTTACCCATGAGACTCGTTTATGGTTATGTGAACAGTATATTATTATCAGGTAGGCCTACCTGTGGTAGATTGCGGACACAGCGAGATGGGTGATAAAATAAAACCTATATTACTATATTAGTATATCTTTGTAGATGAAAAAAATGTTTATACAGTGTACCTAAAATAGTATTGAAGTCATAGTTGATCATCCCGAAGTTTTAGGAGTATTTGATATTTATATATTGATATATTTTGGGGGTTATTTTATTTTAATTTATTTCATTTTATTTTTACGGACAAATCGGCTTAATTATACCTACCTTTGTGAAATAATTCTTATATATAACCTGCAACCAAATGCAACTACTAACAATTAGTAAACAAAAGAAAAGTTTCAATTTCAACCACGAATCTTAAGATCCTTGTTTGACCACCTCTTTAAAATATGAATATCAGAAAATGCTTTCTTATTGCACATCTATATCATCAAGGGACCTCGCTAGTCGCTACGGTCATTATTTAAGGGGCAACATTTAGGCAATTTCTAATCTTGTCATAGTTGCCAGGGATCTATGTGTTAGCAGTCTAGTAAAAAATACTTTTGAAAAAGTATTAAGATACTAATACTAGTATTCGAATAAAAAAGTATTAAAAATACTTTTAAAATACTTTAATAAAAATGTATTTTACGAATACTCACCACAAAGTATTTTAATACAAATACAAGTATTTTTTTTAATTTTATGCTACCTATATAATATAAATATTATATTGTACATCAGTGTAAGTACCTATTATGTTACTACTTATCATAGATTTTAACAATTACTATAACATGTCTGACTATTTAGAGATATATAAATGTTCACATATTACATTCTGCATTCAGATATGTTTCAACTAATATTGATTACATTTTAATGAAAAAAATTAACTAAATAGTGGTATTAACTATTAATATGGAACTTTTTTAAAATTATTAGATTTTTCAGTTTTCTTAAAAAATTTCAATACAGAAACCAAAAAAAAATATCATGTGGTATTTTTTTAATTTTAAACATTGTTATTATCTACTATTACTATTTATCTACAAAAAAATAATATTAGTTTTCAACGAAAACAATATTATTTTTATTGATGTCAATTTTTTGTGAAAAACTATAAATTAAAATTAATAAAATTGACTTTATGGTATTTTAATACAAGTATTTAAATTTTGTTAAAAATACTTTTAAAAAATATTTAAAATACTTATAAAATACATTGAAAAAATTGTATTTAGAATACCATATCCCAAGAACTACTAATGGGTGGCTGCTTATTCCAAACAATCATGTTCTACTACTCTTATCATATAAACTTATTGTGCTTCAAATAGTATAGATTGTTTATGCCAAATAAAAAATAAAAAAAAAAAAAAAAAAAAGAATACCATATAAATACTTCAAAAGGTATTCAAATACTTTACAAGACTGTGTGTTATTTGTAAATGATAATTAGTGTGAGTGAAATTAAATGTGGCTATCCTATCCTCGTATGCGCATGCAAATGTTAATAACTTGATACCCATATACATTTTACTACGCGAATTATGCAAAAACATACATTTGTTTTGATAAAATTAAAGTTAGTTAAAGTTGTCTGATTCAGGCACGCCCGGAGGGGGGGGGGCCAGGTGGTGCAAATGCACCACCTGAGAATTTTAATAATTTGGATTTTTCAAATAATTAATAAAATATAAAAATTCCTTATCTGTAAATTTTTAATTTATGCCCATGATTATTCCCAATATAGTAAATATTAAATACTTATTAGCTATTCTGGCATCTGGCTATCCTGAGAAACCACCGTCTGCCGCATTTTAGTACTGTGTACAGTCACGTCTAACCACGCGTCTATTAATACATTTATTTTGGTCACTTATAATATTATTATGAATTTCTGAATTTTTAATGTACAGGACTATTTTAGACAATCTCTATTTATTCCATATATTGATTCAATTATTATGTCTATAAAAGATCGATTTTCTGATGAAAAATTAAAAATATTTGCATTATTTGACCTACATCCCAAAAAAATTAAGCTTATGGACCGTCAATCATTCATGAAGACACTTGAAGTTATCAGTGAAATGTATGGATCTCTTCTGGACAACTTTAAAGAACAAGCCTTATCGTGGTATGAATTATGGCAAGATAAACCACTCGAAAATGACATGGAACTGATCGATATTCTTGATTACGAAACATTTTAGTTTTTACCCATCTGTATGTATGGCTATAAAAATAGCCATTACTTTACCTGCAACTTCGTGTTCAGTAGAAAGATCCTTCTGGTAATATTTTCTATATTATATTTCTAATTTTTTATTCGGTATATTATTGTTGAAAAATAAATTGTAATTATATTTTTAGCACATTACGTCGTTTAAAGACATGGCTGAGAAGCAGAATGGGAAATGAAAGATTAAGTAGTTTAGGTCTGATTAATATCCATCGACAAAGGTACGAAAATAAAGAATTTTTTGAACAGCAATTAGAAAGTATTATTGAAAAATTTGGATTGAGTTCTAGGCGGTTAGCATTGCTTTTCAATGATTAATAGGTATTGACTATTGTATATTTTTGTTTACATTATTTTTTATATTTTATTTGAAGTAATAAATAAAATGAGTTATGTTTTAAATATAATTTGTTATACCCATTATTGATGATAAATAATATATGTCATGTAATAAGTGTTAGGGGGGGTGGGGGGCGAAAGCCCCCCACATTTTATATTGATATTAAAAATATTTTGCACCTAGTGAGCTACATCTCTGCGGGCGTGCCTGGTCTGATTTTGATTCTGAAAAATATTTGAATTCAGCAGAAAAATGTCTGTAGATCGTACGAAACATTTTCCGTTTTCAATATCAATTTTAATTTTAATTATGATTCAAAAAGTTCATATTTTCAAGTTTTCAATTACAGTTCACAATAATAAAAAAATTAGTTTTTACAAAGTGCTTCGTAGGATCTATAGACAATTTATTGGTGAGTTTAACTTTTTTTTCAGAATCAAAATCAGACAACGTTAACTAACTTTAATTTTGTCAATACTTTAGGGCTATTCAGGTAAAATTGACGGCAGTTATGCATTTTTATACATGTTTAACTGCAAAATAATTATTAAATTTTAAATTTGATAAATGTTGTCAAAAAAGGAACTATAAATGCTTATAAAAAAAAGTTGTGCCCATGTGTATATATTATTTTTCAACTGCTATTGTAACAATATATCAGGAGCCTTGTATTAAATTTTTACACTTTTTTGCCCAACAGGCAACAGATATAACTTTATTAATATTCATAGAAAAAAAATAAAAAAATTGAAATATGAAATTGTCCGTAAACAGTTCAAAACAAGTTAAAATATTTTAAAAATTGAAAATTATTGAACAGTTATTCGTTTTGAATTACAACAAAATAACAAAATCGCCAAAAGAGTAATCGAGTTAATATCTTAATCTTGTAAAAATATGATATTCAAACGCTCATAAAAACTTAATTTGACTTTCTTGTAGACATTATTTTTTTTTTTTTTGATAAGGTAGAAAAACTTATGAAAAATCTTGCATTACATTGTCAAATCATAGGTTTAAAAAGAAAAATTTTTACGAATTTCTAACTCAAAATAATTTATACATTTTCGAGATTTTTATGTGTTTTGTAAATATTTGAAGTTTATAAATGCTTATAAAAAAAATCGAAACTATGGATTTTTAATAATTGTCAAATTTCATTGTTACATTAAGAGCCTTGTATTACATTTTCAAGGATTTTTACCTAATAAATAAAATTTTACTGACATTCATACAAAAAAAACCAAAATATTGGAAACTGAAAATGTCCGTAAACAGTTCAAAATAAATCAATATTTTTTGAAAAGTGTATCATGTATAAACAACCAGTGGAAATTTCATGTATCGACCAATTTACGGTCGACGGTCATTTGTTTAAGATTTACTCCAAAAACCAAAATCAATATTGTTAAAAACCAATTCTGAGTAAAAATTCCCGATTTTCCTTAATTAATTTATTTTTATTTTTCTCTGCGCCTTTGTAAACTTTTGTGAATATTATTTACTTTGACCTCCCCGATGCACCAACTACATTCACTTTCCCATCGAACAAGGGACTAAAGTTGAAAATCTAACTATTATTTCGACTACTCATCGTGTACACGGACACAAAAAATAAAAAAAACACACATTATTGTAAAATAATACATTCATCGCTCTACTCAGAATCTAAAAAGTTAACAAAAAACTGAAAAGTCAAAATAATTTTTAGGAGCGTGTTTTTAAATTTTTTCAAAATTTTTTGAAATTGGACATTAGACATATATTTACCGTAAATTAATGGATTCTCAAATTAAAAAAAAAATTAGCGTTAATCCACAATAATTAATAAAAAATCACAAAAAATTTGCAGAAAATTTTGAGTTAGAAATTTATATCTAAGATTTGAACATTTAATACAAGATTCCAAAGGTTAGTCTACCTTTAAATAAAAAAGTCTAATTGAAAGTCAAATTACATTTTTTTAATCGTTTGATGTTAAATTTTTTACAAAATTGGATATTCACTCCATTTCTCATGGAACGATTTCTATATTTTGTTGTAAATCAAAAACGAATAACTGTAGATATACTAAATATGAATGTGAACGACGTTCTTTCCAAATACTGAATAATATACTTAAAAGTTAAAACTCTAATTTGTGTTTTTAAAAGTATCCAAGCGTTTTAAATGTATTGTTAGCTATATAATATTCTTATTTTAATCTATACATATTATTAATGTATTGGGACATCGTATTTAAATAAAAACAATTTTTTTGTAAGTTTTGAATACCTATAAGACATTAGTTTCGACTGTTACAATAAAAACAATTAAGTAAGTAACACATAAGACATAATTCTAAACTGCAGGTTACTGCAGGTATTAAAAGTGATGGTATGATTAAAAAATCAGTTATGTATATATTGTATATACCTATTATTATCCTATTTATTATTTTATTATGTTATATTTTATATTAGACATAATATATATATTTTTTATTTGTACGATTTTTTTTCAATAAATTATTTTATTTATTATTATAATATTATAAAAGTCTGATAAGTGTATACCAAATAAATCTAAATAGCTGTATTTTTAAATTATAAGTTATAATATAGTTGTTAAAATGTATTTTGACATTTTTATTTCGTAATTTTCAATAAATTTGGGATTAAAATTCTAAATAACAAACTAGCCATACTTAAAATATAAAATATATACATAAATATTATGTGTACGTTAAAAAAAAATATTTACCTACTAAGCGTTCGCCTTGTTGTCAGGACTCGTTGACTACGCTCAATTGAAGCAAATGTTGATAGCTAAAAGCGAAGTGCCGATAGAGTTATCCGCAGCAGTAGCAGTGGACTATACAGTCGATACTCTGTCAAATAACGTCATGGAAACTGCGATCGAATTCGATACCAAAATTGAAAATGACGATGACGTTGTATCTGAAGACGATGTCTACGAACAACATCAGATCGAACAACAGCCAACACACTCTAGGACCGTGCCAGAAAATGCATCGTCCAGTGGTGCCTGTAAGTATATCGGCGAAGTGTGGGGTTCCAATGAGGATGAGTCCACCAATGATTCTTATTCTAAATTTGATGATGAAGAAAAGGGCGTGAAGTTTTACACGGAGAGTGACATGAATCGGATCCACGTGCAGTATTCAATTGAAATTGATAAATTGAGGTACGAGATGGACGCCCAGAAGCGTCGTTTGGAACGGCAGCTGCGCGACGATCGCAACGAGTTTGAACGTGAAAAAAAAGCGATCGAGGAAGGTACCGAGAGCCGCGTACAACAGATTGAATTGGTCAAAAAGCTGGAGCAGGAATATCTTGAGAAGCGTTTGATACGTGAAAAAGAAGATGTTGAACGTAAGTTGTTGCATGATAAAGAAGTAAATGAACGCAAACTGGAGGAATGTCAGCTACGATTTCAAGAACAGTTGGATAAACAAGTGCAACGTGAAAAGGAAGTTGTCGAAATGGTCAAACGGCTCGAACAGCTTACTTTTACGGAAAAATTCGATATAATGACTCGAAAGGCCACCAAAGAACGTGAGTTGTGGCGCTTGAAGTTACAAACCGAAATGCATGATCGCGGCGTTCTGGAAAATGAAGTGGAAACGTTGCGCCAACAAATTGAAGTCCTGCGGTTGGGCCACTCGGAAGATGAGACGGTATCACGTAAACGTAGGCGAGTCAATTGCGTATTGAACATGTCCGAACAGCAAGGCATTTCCAAACTCGAATCCGTTGTAGTTATTCGACTCTTGAACGGTGACATTTGCACGTTTCGACGGCAGTTAAAATCGCTCGCAAATGTCTTACATAAACACAAGCACGAGATCCAGGCTTTCGAATGTTGGTTTTTGACCGATAACGCCGTTCAGGATTACAATTACTGCAAAAAGACGTTAAGCGATAATATGAAATGTGTCACTTTCAAAAACAACCACATTAAAACCTTGGACAGCAACATAGAAATCGTAGCACGGACATTGTACGATCATCTCAAGAGCATGGGTACGATCGAAGCGGATGTTAGCGTACTCAGACGATTTTACGAAGAGGACACGTCGGCCGTTCATGCTACGTCGCCACTGATGGACAACTGTAACGAGAACGATCCCACACAGGTGCTACTGAGTCAAGTTTATACAATTGTAACCAATCTGTATAACGAGTTAGTAACTAAGGAAAAAAGTAAAAATAAATTTAAATAAATATACATTTATGCTAGTTTAATCGAAATACCCCCCCCCCCCCCATATAATCAACAACTTAATTATAATATAGATAAAGCTAAAATTAATTCATGCATGCCATATTTTCACCTATACAATATCATTACACACATTTAAATATGTTATATGTATACACATTCAAATGTTTTCTTCTGAATTAAAATAAAACCTATAATTATATAAATATTATAACAATTTTTACTTCATTTATTTTCACCACTAGTTCATGTATAATAATATATAGTTAGGTTTACATAGTAAGTAGTTATAATAATTTAACAGTCATATTATCATTAAACTAATTGGATGGATGCATATAGTTTATAATATCAACATACATTTACGCATAGGTATTATTTATATAATTTATATTATCATTTATCTGTAATATAATATAGGTGCATGTTTGCTATATTTTGCATAAGTATATTTCACACACTATTATGTAGTATGTACATTAATAGGTACCTATTGGCTATTAGAAAATATATCTTTTTCAGATAAGTATCGATCTACTAATTGCTTTTCATAATGACACTTCGTTTAGGGATTCTAACGAGTAATGAGTTATACTTAACAAAATAAAATAGATTTTAAAAATATATCACATAATAATATATTTTGCAGTTATACTGAAATTCATTATATTTAAATATGCTGAAATAATAGTCAGAATAATATTATAACAGTCATATATTACCATCGAATTATTAGTTATAATATGGATATGGATAGTTTTTGGGTTCTATAAAGTATTATGATTTTTGAATAATTCAAAATAAATTATCTGAAATGTTTTCCACTTTCGTTAAGAGGACGCTAACCATGCATTTGTTTCATTCAAAGTTCCATTCAAAGTTTGATAATAGGTAAATTTACTTTAAGAGGACGTTATACCCGCATGTGTTGTCTCCGTCTTACAAGTGCATAATATAGCAAATTATACACTCGGCAAAACACGTGTAGCTCCGTTGGTTTAAAAATTAGAGTGAATTGACCTCTTATAAAATCTAAAGGTAAGATTATTATCTAGACAACCTCATGAGATTTTTAGTATATTTTAATTTTTAAGTGAATTATGAGTACTTTAAGATGTACAAACAATTTACAATTTTAAAATACTCATAGCTTGCTTAAAAATTGAAATATAATAAAAAGCCCATGAGGTTGTCTAGATAATAATCTTACCTTTAGATTTTATAAGAGGTCAATTCCTCTAATTTTTAAACCAAAGGAACTACACGTGTTCTGCTGAGTGTAGAATTTGCTATGTTACGCACTTGTAAGACGGAGACAACACATGCGGGTATAACGTCCTCTTAATATTAAAACTAACAACACACTATTGAAAATTTGTTACTATTATAGTGAACGCAACTTTGATATGTCGTACGGTTGTAAGACGGAGACAACAAACGCATGTGTTTATACCTAGGTAGGTAGCTTAAAGTGAGTCGTCAAAAATAATATTTTTTTTGGTAAAAAATACTTGAAAATATTATACTAAGTTCATCACCCGGTTCATCACAAGACGTGGTTCTTAATTTATTATTGTAATTTTTAAGTAGTTTTTGTGTTTCATGTTTAAATTATTTTTTTAAACAATATAAAGTAAATATTAACTAAATATGGATATTATTTAATTATAATATATTAATATGGTATGCAATTGATCAGGTTATAATAGAATTAAAATAATATTTAATTATTAATGATTATTTATGAATTTCCAGGTAATGACTAATAGTCAAAATTGATTATATTAAATATTATTATTTATTATTGATCTAAAAATATTTAATTTAAATTTTAAATAAAATATTTTTACAATTGATAATCTTTTGAGTTGATAAATTCGATGCAGGAAATAGAAATCCATTTAGTAAAATGTATGAATAACAGAATAAATATTATTATTAAATGTTATTAGGTATACACTTTTAAATTAAATATTTTGTAATTTTGTTTTAAATTAATTAAATATTCATCGAGACTTATTGTTTATAAATTATAATATAATATATATTTGATTCACCGAATTTATTTAAAAATTACTAAATAACAAAAAATGTGTTTTGGAATTTGCATATTTGTCCCTGTACTTGTTAATAGTAACTTACTATATGTTCCACTTTTAATTCCATTTTTACCGTTTTCGCTGAGATGACATAAAGATTAAATATTTTAATATAAGACAATTTTACAACTGTAACATTTGAATTCAATAACAAATCATTGTATATTTGTTAAATGACTCTGAGCGGAGAGATCAGCTTTTGTCAGCCTATACATGATGTCTAAAGATCATTATCTTATTAGTTAAGCATTATATATTACTATTGCTTTAAGTAATTCATTTTTTTGTTTGTTCTGTGGTGGAGTATAGAGTGTACTAGTTTTTGCCAAAAAAAAATCATATATAATATTGATAGCTGTTATTAATTATTAAGCTATAGGTTAATAACCTACCTATAATAAGAGAATATTGCGTACCATATAAAAAGTGTAAATAGGAAAGTATAAATAGCTTAATAATTGTTTAACTAATATTTTATAAGCTGAATGGCAAAAAGTTTTAGGCCCCTAAGATTATTAAAATTTTTGGATTATAAATTAATAACTTCAGAGAATATCTGCAATACCTAGAGGAAATGTTATTTTTTCGTTTAAATATAACCAATTATATACAATTTAGAACGACGATGAAAATATATTTAATAAAAACATATATATATATACCTTATATTATATAGGTACATTTTGTTGAAAACTGTTTCTGAAATCTGTTTACATTTTTTATTATATATTTTAAAATTTATACTACCATTAGTAATTTATTTTTCTTGTAGTAACACGGTAGATTGAACTCATTTTTCCAAAAATAAATCACATATTTTATATAGTAATTAATAATTATTACCTATAAACTATAATATTATTTCATATTTAAACTTTCGTATAATATTACTAATTATTATTAACTAATAAAACTATAATAATCAATACGTACCGAGGAACAGCGTGAATAGCTGGTTCATGCCGTTCATGATACCTAAATATTTTTAAAATGGAAATGTGTTTAATAGTAAAAAATAACATATGTCATGGTAAAAAGTTTCCTACGAATAATATTTTATTTTATTTCAAAAAAATAATTAAAATTATAATTTATCGTTTAAGTATACAATTTCATAAAAATTTGAACTTGATTTAACTTTTGTGTGTAATGCATATATGTTTTTGAGATTTTAAACGGCTGCAGCGTAAGAAAAATGTATGAGGAACCTTGTATTAAAGATTGCGGAGGTTATACTATTTACAAATTTAGCTAAGCAAACGACGACCGTTAGTCTTTAGTAAAATGACACAAAATAACATAAAAAATCATATAATAGTTAACAACTTAATGATCGCATAATAATATAATCATATGATTAGCAGATTAGCATAGGCTATTTAATTAGAATAGATATACCGACTACCGGTGTATATTTGACGAAATAATCGTATGCGGAATAGTGTAATAGGTATCTACATATGTACATATATTATTTCTCAAAATTATAAATGTTATACTATATAAAACATAATATGGCTTGAAATCGAAATAAAAATAAATTCTTCTTATCGATATTATTTTTTTCTAATTTCAATTAAAATACAACATATTGTCATATTGATATGTAAAATATATAACTATTATCTTTAAATTACTATGCACAATATTGAATATTAATTTTATAATCCGATAATATATATATTTTTCCGATTTTAAAACCAATTTTAAAAACTACTTCTCCATTTTTATGGTTTTATTAATTAATATTAAATAATATTATTTTCGATTTTGTTTAGCTAGATTTAAATATAATAATTTTGTATTTCGTTTATATTTCATCGAATAACTTATTAGTTATTACCTACTACCTAGCGATAAAAATTTTTAGGAAGTTTTAAACTTGTTGAGTATTGTTGAATGTGAACTTTTAATTAATTTTTTTTTTAAATTTAAATTCGATTTGTATATTAAAATTATACAACGATTTATATTTTGATATAAATTATAAATATTATTACCTGAAAAATATATTACTTTTGAATTGTTAAAAGCTTTTATTTAGCGATTTGTATCGTCGTATTAATATTCAATTCGTCCAGGAGGTAGTGTGCCGTCTACCTAGAATATCAGGAACCAATTCGGATGCAACCTTAAAAGTTAAAATCGATTACACGATTACAAGCCCCGATAAAAAGTTTCGTTAAATTCCTTGTTTGAAGGAATGATATCGATTTTATATTTTATTGTTATTTGACTTTGTGTTCGACTTTCAAAATAAACAAAAACATGTTGTACATTTAAATAATGTTTAAATTGTTTTGAGACAATATTTAGACAAATCGATATGACATTCCCTCAAAAATATTATTATCTATCTTTTTTGTAATGGGTTATTTTACTCTAAGATTACTTCAAAACACAGAAAAAACGATTCTGCGTAAATGCGTTTTGTCTATGTTACGCGTGGGCCAGAGAGAGAGAAAACAAACAGTGCGCTGGCATCCTCTTAAGGTAATTAGTGTTTGTTTTTGGTATTGCGACATTCTTTAGTTTTATATTCTGAGAACAATAAACGTTCGTAAGTCATAACACATCTACACGATAGTACAAGACCATCGACTGCCGTTAGAATTATAATTGTTTATATTTGCCTGTTGATAAAAATACAAAATGCAATACCTACTCGGGTTTTATGATACCTAGAACACATCGTAAGTATGTAACATATGTGATTATTAAGGATAGTAAAATATAATATTATATACTCATACTCTGTCGTGTACTTAAAGAATACTTATATTTTGCATTCGGAATACGTATTCGCATAAATTAGTATTAAAGCGTATTCCGAATACGTATATTCGAATTATAATCGTAAAAGTATTCGAATACTACCTATTAGAATATATTTTTTCTCCTCTAATATTTGTCAGTTTTGGAATGGTTGAAAATAAACGTTGGTCAATCATATTTCATTCAAAGAGAAAAACTATTGTTTATAACTTAAAATGTGCCAGATTTTTTATAGAAAAATTTGTTTTGTCACAAAATATGTTTACTATTTTTCGAGTTCAAAAAAGTATTTTTCAATGAATAAAAAAAACAAAAAAAACTATTCAGCATAGTGTACGTATTCGAATATTTTTTTCAAAAAGTATTTAAAATAGTATTTAAATAAAAAAAATACTGTTGTTTGAATACATTTATTCGAATTCTTTACAAGACTGGGGCTATATTTCTGAAAGTAGTTTAATGGTTATAATGAATTTTATGTCTGGGGAAATTATTGATTAATAAATATATTTTGTTTAAATTTGTTTATTTGATTTATACAAAAAGCAATGAAATTATATTATTATAACCCATTGCAGCTGATCGATGTTTGTATTTTGGTTTAAAAAAATACGATAGTCGTACTATTATTAGATAAGGGGTAATGTGATATTATATACTATGCTGCAAATAATAATAACATACAGACTACCGTGTTTAGTAAATAATAATATAATGTAAAATAATGTCGATAAGTCATGCTGGAATAAAATTATTGTGTGTTCTGCGTAAAACACGATAACCCGATGTTTATATTATATACAACCTATATGCAAGGGACTTCCGGCGCGTGCAGATAAGAGGCAATATGTGGCATTATTTTGTTTATATAAAAAATAGCGTAGGAGGCTTCCGTGTGACCATTGCACAATTATGTGCTCATATACACCCAGATAACCGGATAAATAGTGGGAAGCCATTCTTTGCAAAAAAGGGGCACCGGTCTAAAGACTGTCTTGAGACGTGGATTAAATTATATTTACAAGACTATTGGCAATTGCAAGTATGAATTAGGTACACCTTATACTCGGTCTGCGTTATTCAGACTTGGTAAATGTTGTTCTGAACTCTTGGAATGATAATGTCGATAAATGTGAAATACATAACTACTTGTTTGAAAATTACTCAATCCTTTCCATTCAACGACTTGAGCCGACTGGAGCTCGTAGCTATCGCTGTTGTTAAACACTGATAGGCACAGTGATACACTGATACCTATAATAGTGTAATGCGTAATTTAAACAATACTCACATATGCGCAGTTGTAGGGTTTAATAATTAAAACATATTAAGTCTGTGTAGATTAATATGCTATCGTCATCAAGAATCGTCGTCGTCATCGCGTTCGTGCACGGCATTACTGCACAGACCATTCCAGCGAACCATATAGGTAATTATTTCGTAAACACACATATTTTGCCACACTGCGTTATGAATACTGCTAAACAAGCAAGTGCTATAAAAAAAAAACAATATAATAATATTAGTTTTGATAAAAATGCATGTTTGTATTTTTATTTTTTTATAGTACATTAATTACACCTTTATTATTTGTTATTATATTTTATTAAAACCAGGACTTTGCACTCGAATAATTTATTCGGGTCTCGGGGTTTAGGGATGTATTTGGGCGTTCAAACACAGGAATGAAAAACTTAAACAAACGTTTGGGTTTTAACAACAGTTATTATTCGTGTTGATATTTGTTAATACGCGGTTATTAAAATAAAATTAATTTCTAAATATTATTGTTGAAAAATGTATTATTATTTTTATTATGAATTGTGGTTAGTACCAACTATATTACTACATTTTAAACGATTATCAACGGGTTATATTTATACCTATATATATTAATTTCAATATTCCCGTGTGTAAGTATATTCAAACTCCTCCTAAACGGCTGCAACGATTTTTATGAAATTGTTCGTGTGCTTAACCACTTAAGCACACGAACAATGGGTCCTTGAATGGTTTAGATTTACAATTGGACCTGGTAGGGCCAACCCAGGGAGGTGCTCAAACGGGGATTTTGAGATTTACGTTTTACATTTTTGTTTATAAATGTTTGCTATTAGGTAAAGGAGAAATAATTAGTAGAAATTAGTATTTATTTATTATTGGTTGCCATTGGTTATTCGGGCAGATCAGATAGGTACAAGCCGCGGATGCACCAAATCGAATTTTCACACCTTGTCTACCAAGGTGGCCTAGTTGCACTTATAGCTGCTCATCGATATGCTTGATATGGTGTCGCACATTGTCCGCGATCTGAAATAGTCGGATTACCTATTAGGATGGCTAAGTTGCAGTTAATGCAATGAGCTCCACCCAAAAGGAGTTGAACAATCACAATTTTTTTAAGAGTTGTCATTTTTATCAGCTAGTATTACATATATATATTATATGTATTAAGCTATTCTACTTTAAATTTACTAATAAATAATATGCCTATTTAGATGATATGTTAAAATATGATATTTTATTTATTGTTAGTTTAATACCGTATTATCCCGGTCAGTATAGGCAGGAATGATAAACCGTGTAGAACTTTGCCCATTGTACCGCATTCTGCAATATTTTTAAATTAGATATAAGTGTATAACATAAAACTAAAATCATTCTTCTTCGTTTAAATATCCAATTTCGTCCAAAGTGTAACTTCAAATAACTATAAAAAAACCTGTGTACATTTTCAATATAATCAATTTTGTCAAAACTTGGACTTTAAAGTTTAAATGCTTTTAAAAAAATCTTGGCTAAGTATTTTAAATATTTTTAAACTGATATTGTAACAATGTGTGAGGAGCCTTGTATTAAATGTTCAAGCATTTTGACCAAATGAATACAATTTTATTGACATTTATAGAAAAAAAAACTAATAAAATTAGAAATTGAAAATATCTGTTAACAATACGAAACGGGTCAAAATATTTTGAAAATTAAATCAAGTATAGAATATGATAAAATAAATATATGGTATAAATTTAAAGTATCTACTGTTATTCGTTTTTGAATTACAACAAAATAAGAAAATGTCTCCATGAGAAATCGAGTAATCCAATGTTGTAAAAAAGTGAACTTCAAACGCACATTAAAATATAATTTGACTTTCTGGTAGACATTTTTATTTTGATAAAATTAGACAAACTTATGAGGAATCTTGTACTAATTTTAAAATTTAAAATATAAAAATAAAATATTTTATAAATTTCTAACTCAAAATAATTTGCAAATTTTCGTGAATTTTGTCAAACTTCACATTCATGAAAAATGTTTATGGGTCTAAGCTCAATGTTTTTTTAATCTCCACTAACAAACTTACGAAGAACCTTGTATTATATTTTCTAGTTTTTTACAGAGCAAACATTTTTTTATCGACATTGATTTAAAAAAAACAAATCATAATCGAAAATTTCATATGCCTATAAAGAGCTCAACATGAGTCGAAATATTTAGAAAATATTATGGTGTTTATAAAATGTTAATAAAAGCAGTCAGTGAACATTTCATGATTTACTGTAATTTTTTTAAGAGTTAGTTACACTTGCAATTATCAAAATCGATTTTGTGTAAAAATTCCCGTTTTTCCTAACGCTTAATTACTGGGAATTTTAAATTTTATCTCCCAAATCACAAACTAAATCTACTTTCCCATTGGAAAAGATACTGAAGTTGAAAATCGAAGCATTATTTCGACTACTATCATGTAAGTAAGTAGGTAGTAAGTACACATAAATAAAAAAAAAACACACATCATTATAAAATCAATACATTCATTGCTCTGCTCAGAATTTAAAATCCGAATACTGTATAGGGCGTGAGAGTTTTTTTTATGTAACACATGTTTTTGTACTAAAAATGCACCGGCTCCGATTCAATACCGACCGTTTTTAAGGAATTCAGTATAGGCAATTCTATATATTCTAGTTAAAATCTGTGAACATAACATAAATTTGACATTTATTTTTGAAATCTTTAATGATAAATTTATTTAGAACTAACTAATTAATTATAGCAGAACAACCGAGTCTAAAACCATATTGCACATCAATACATCAATAAGAACTGAGTTGTCTGAGACTCTAAAGGCAAAATATTATAAAACACAAGTTTTTCGAAAATCTCATCAATATGGCTTAAAATAGAAATAGGCCAATAAAATTCCTGAGTCTAGATTTATAACCTGATACGGAATGTCAGAGCTGAACATCCAAGTACATGGAAATATACCTTTATCTAATGAATGCCTCATTAAGATTAGTCGATGAGGAAAACAAAGAAAAGACTTGTGATTGTAAAGGAATGTACTTGGAAAGCCATCGGGCACAGCTGACTTTAAATTCCTTAACATTATTTTGAAGCTTATTTGTTATTACTTATTATTCATAATTTTAATAGCCAACAATTTCAATATAACTATTGTGACAAATAACATATTTTGCTTCAATAACTTTTGAGTAAAAATATTTTTTATATAAACACTTGGAAAAAAATAATTTTTTTTTGTAAATGTAAAGAAAAATGTTTTTATTTTGGATTAAGGTTTAATAATTAAATTTAAATATAAATCAGAAACATATATAGCTAAAGCTTAACTTTACTTATTTTTTAAATTCGTAAAATATTATTTTTTTAATAAAACAAATTAATTTTTATTACAAAAAACATTTTAAATATTATTAATGTATAAAAATGACAAAGAATAATAATTATTAAGTGAATAATTTGTTTATGATGATTTCTCAAATCTAACAATTGATACAAAATATACTGAATAAATGCTTAGTACTTGAATAGAATTCATTAAAGAAGCTTAATTGTTTTAATTTTTAATTTTTTTTAACAATAATAGTTGCTCGTTTTTAACAAGCTCTAAATCTTTTCTAAGTTTTTGTACATTAGCTGTGGCTTGATGAGGATTTTCATTTTCAATCTGAAAAAAAGTAATGCAATAAATTATAAATTATACTAAACCGAAAAATAAATATATGTTATTTAATAATTATAATAAAAAAACTATGTAAAATACCTGTTCTTCTAAATCTTTAATTTCTCTTCCAATTGTGCCTGTTTGTTTTACAGATGTTATAATGCTTGAACTGTTAGAATGAATAGCAGCTAATAGTTTATAACATTTTCGGATTATATCATCTTTTTTAGCTACCTGCATAACATTTATAACTATTATAAAATTAAAAGTTAAGAAACAATTAATGAAATTTAAGTACCTTAAACATCAATTCATCAATTGAAATAAAACATCGTTCTACTTTACCATCTAAAGAATTTATTTCTTTTTGAACTTGCTTGGTATCATATAAATTTTTATTAATTTCTTTTTTCTGTTTTTCAATATTAGATATAATTTCTAATATTCTTTGTGTATAACTTGATCTAAATGACATTATTAATTAAGTATTTTGAACAATGTTCATTACTTATAATATAGTGGATTTTTAGTTTAATTTGATACATTTTACAGACCTTGAATTATAATTTGGCTTTGAGTCTAAATCATTCCTACATATTTTGATAATATCTTCTTTTTTTTGTATATCTTCAAAAATATTTTGTAACTTCAACTTTTCATTTCCGTGCACCGTTTCTAGTTTAATATTTTTGGCCTAGAAATAATAATTCATATATTATATATATATATATATATGATTGCTAAAATGATTTTTCTGTCAATGAGTTATAAATTATTTATTGCATAAATTTATTTTTGAAAGCCATGAGGTTTAATATAAAACTTTTATATAAATGCTTTATAATGTACCTATAATGTAAAACAAGAAACCTAACAAATAATAATGAACAAAACCATGATAGTTATGTATATGATGTTAACTATTGGCAGGACCCCCAGAAAGGGGTGTGGGCTGTTAGACCTAGAGTACAGGGGCCAGGCTATATCAGGGGCCTGTTGTAATTTTTGAAATTTTGATAGGAATACTTATTTTATGATATAAATGTATACCATAATATATAAAATAATATTATATTTTAAACTGTGGATTAACCATTGATTACTTAGAAATTATACATGGGACACCGGTATTACTTGTAATGCATTGTATTTTATTGGAAGTTTTGTATAGAGCTCGCAAAAACATTTAGCACAGACGACAATAATTTGATGTGGGAGACCTGACTAGCAGTAAATAATATGTATAATAACTTGAGGAAATCAGTAAAAGTAAAAAAATAAATAACAAGTTGGATTAATTATAGCTTATAATATACGTTATGCCTTCAAGTATGTATGAATGAATTTGAGAAATTGTTTTTAAGTATGTACCATACAAAAAGAAATTCATAATTTCTGAGTTATTTATGCCTTATAATATGAACCTTACAATAAAGAGGAATTTTAATATAGAAATTGTTTAGTATACTTACTCGTTTTTTAATTAGTTCATCGTTTAGCTCTGATAAAATTAATTTCTGTTCAATTTCATATTTACTCCATTTATTGCCCATTCTTTTTATTTTATCTGGTGCCGCATCAACTTTACTTTTTAATTTAGTAATAACCTCGGGATTATCAATAATATTTAAACTTTTTTCTTGAACAGCAATTTCTTTTTCTAGTTTTTCTAATTTCAACATGAGATTTATTTTGGTGGAATGTTGCTACATAGACATGGGACACATATTTAAAATAAGTTTTTAACTATTAACAAAGAAACTACTTACTTTTAGGGTTAAATTTTTTAGTTCGTTATTTTTGGAAATTAGCTCTTCAATATATGCTGATTCAGATTCCTTTGATATTTTTTCAACTTGATCTTTAGATACATTTTTAACCACAGGATTAAGATAACTTGATTGTTTAGAATTGTTTTTTTCAATTTCCTCTTTGAATATTCTAGACTAAAACAGATTAATTAATTTATTATATACCTGTGGAATTTACCTTATTTCATTTTAAGTAATATTTAATTAACATTACCTAGTGTATATGATAAAATTTAACTAATATATCAATAATTTGTGTACAAAAACACATAAATTATTTATCAATATTATAAATTTAATATCAAAATGAGATTTATACATTAAATAATTAAAAAATGTATAAAACATTATCAATTGGTGATTGAAAATGTATTTTATATTTAGATATACATATAATTACCAACAGGGATGATCAGGAATTTACTATATATATAGATACATTAATTTTAACTCTAGATACAAGGTAGATTCAACATTTTTGAAATAATATAGGATACAATTTTAAAAACATAAAAAAATGTAAACCAGGTACGGCAATATTATTTATTTAATTTAGTATAGTTTATTCCTAATTAGTTATATAGAAAGTGTGTCTTATGTCATTGTATGCGTGGTTTTTTATGATTATGTATGGATAACGTGGAATTTCAATAAAAAAAGTTTTTTTTATTTTGAACTGTCAATTTTCTTTACAGCAATTGAAATATTTATAACACTTATTTATAACAGCAAAATCAACTTTACTTTTTCATATGGAAATAACTATATTTTTTATAAATTCATTACCCAATACTTTTTATTAAAACAATTGGTATAAATTTAATTTACGAGAGAAACATTATTTCTTTTAACTATCTTTTAATGCGATTTCATCTTTTTATAGACTTAAATTAATTCAATGACACATTCCAAAAAAAAAATATCATTAAATTCTGAGATAAATGCATAAAAAATAGTTGGCAAACATTATTTTTATCTTAACAAGGATTACCTCAATATATTTTTTTAATTTATTGCATTTCCAACATTAAGTAATTATGGCTTAAAATAAACCATATATTTACATGAATAGACTTACCAATATAGGTATTTAAATTTGTTCTTTAATCTTTAACCTGGATAATAATCACAATTCATGCTATTGCAAGAAAAGTAGCTTAGAAGAAAAAATTGTATAGTAATCAATTAGGTTACTATGATTATAATAATAAATTACAATAAAAATACTTATTTAATATTTTATGATTGTATGACAAAATAAAAATAATAAGTTATGTTTGTCAACTAATTTTTAGGAATTACCCTCATTTTTTTTTTGTTGTGGAATGTGTCATTAGTATAATATCGATTTAGGTGTATAAAAATATATCAAATTACATTAAAAGAAAATTTAAAAAATATTTAGGTAACTTTAGTAAATTACATTTATAAGAATTATTTCAATTAAAAGGATTAATGAATTTACTCAACTTCAGTGGACTGTAATTTAAAAATAGCAAACCAAAATTGATAATTTGACTATCAAATATAATAATATTTTCAGAATAAAAAGATTTACAAGAATCCATTAAAAAATATAGTTGATTTTGCTGAGGTACAACTGCGACTATAAAAATTTTGAAATTGCAATAAAATATTTGTAATAAAAATTGTCAGTCAAAAATAAAGAAACATCTTTTTAGTTTTTTGAAATTCCATATTATTGATCCATAATCATTAAAAAACCATGACAAATTAGATAGGTATCATCACAGTATTTTGATATGCATCCTCTGCTCTTTAATTTGCCTTTATTGTAGTTCTCCACTTCTTATTGGCTGTCAATCATATACATACATATATAACATAGAACAAAATCAACCAATGAGAAGTGGAGAACTATGACATAGGTCGGAGGTGAAAGAGATGCGTATTTACTGCGCTAAAGTAATACAACTGTGATGATACCTACCTAATTTGTCATGTGAAAAACCACATTCACAACAACATAAGATAAACTCTGTAAAATAAACAACAAAACAAAATCGTAATGTAGTATAAACAACTTACTTCAGGTGTAAGCTTTATAAAATTAAAAATACAAACATAATATTAGTCATAGTTGAATTGTTTGGTCTGGATGCAGAAAAACCTTTCAAATCTTTAAGAAAATAAATTATAACTAACAAATCTCAAATTTTGTGTTCGACAAATTAAGTGATGAATCATTAAATCTATCCAAAAAACAAAAACAATTACCTAGTCTATACCTTTACCTATATGAGTTACACAAACACCGTTATCAGTGTTCTATTCATCTTTTCAACTTTTTTATTCTTAATTTGTTTTAACTATTTTTACAAAATATGTTTTTAATTAATTTTGTGATTCCATCAGACCTATGGAAATGATATGAGTCAAATTTAAAATCATATTTGAATACTCTATTTAGTCTAAAAAAAAATGTATTTTGCTTTTTATCTAATATCTTCACAGAAAAAAAACATGATACACCAACAAATACACATTTAGATACAACATATAAATAAATCTAAGATACATGCTCAGTGCTTACCCTTGATTACTAAGACTCAGACACTGACAACATTTTAATCCGGAATGTTTTATTTGTTTCATAATTTAAAACATGATAACTAAATAACTTTTTCAGATAATACAAAAACAAAACGAACACCGTGAATTAAAATTATATCAACTAATATTTAATTAGATTATTGCAAAATCAATATTTACTACAAATGAGGAAAGAACAAAAATTCAAAGTGGTCAACATTCAAGTATGGACTACTAAACTTTCGCATATTTATTACTTTAATTTAAATTAGTAAAAATATTTTATCAGAATTTTTGTATGTTTTTAAGACATCAAATGTGCATCAAAATACAGAATACATAATAATATCTACATTTTGAAATATTTTTAATTTAAATGGACATAACAATATTAAAATGGAACTTGTATAATACACCTAGGAGCTAAATTTACTTATTGACATTTTATCTGAATTGTATTAGATATTATTATATACCTCTGATAAATCATCTGTTGTTCTAAGTTCAAACTCATAAATATTCAGCAATCTTTTTGTATTGTGTGTAATCAAAGAAGGAATTAAATATTTCAAATCCGATGGTTGTTCAGTAATATATTTTAAGCTATTAATACAAAAATGTCTCCATTCTAAAAAACAAAATAAAAAAAAACAAAACAAAAAATTAAAAGTCGATCTTATTGATTCAACATATTAATCTATACTAATAGTATAGGTACATACATATACTTCAACAACATTATATAATGAGTTAAAATAAGTAAAATTATGCATAAATAAAATTAAAATTAGTATGGGGAGGGGAAAAATTTTTCATTTTCAATCTATAAAAGTAGGTAATTCAAAATAATTCTGTTTCAGTTACTCAAGAACTTGATTTTTACATTTTATAATAGACGTAAACACAGAATCAACCAGATAATATATTATTGTTCTTGGAAGCGAGTCCCTTAACTTAATTAAATTTGAAATATTCATATCATAATATATATATACATACAAATATTCAAATGAAAAATTATATCAAAAGAAATATAAATCCAAAAAATCATTTCATGCAATTAATACTTAAAATAAAAATTCCACCGTTACAGGCAAATTTACTATAGTTTAAAATTAAATAATATGCAACAATAAACAATTGTATTTGTTATACTTAAAAAAAGAACACCGTATAGTAAAAACATTTTTCAGTATTTAACAAATAAATATTTTATTTGATTTAGATTATAAGTCAGAAGAGGTATTTAAGCATAACTGTACAAGTATTACTGTACATAATTGGTAAAAGAATCTAACAAAACGCACTCCGGTGGAGACACTTTGTACCTTCCGGTACGAGATAGGCTATATTGTTTATATTGGTTATGTACTATGGTATTTTACTTTTTAAAACTAAATTATTTTTGTTATTGTACCCTCTTTACATTGAGTTTACTCAAGTTTACTGAATTATATGTTTGTAAGACAATTTTTATTAATTAATTAATAAAATTTTCAAAGAAATAGCAGCTCGATAAAGAAGTAACAATCATTGCAGTGTATATGGATATGAATCTTCTTATTGAATTGAATCAAGCATATGTTTATCAATTGCCAATGTGCCAATAATAAAAAAAAAATTAAAAAGTTCAACTTTAATTCAGTAAAGTACTTAAATTATTAATAAAATTAAAGTGAAACAATTTCATTATTTTATTGAAATAATTGGGTTGATACGGTATATTATATCAACAAAAATGACTTCACAGGAAAAACTATCACTCCCTGTAAAATAATCGGATTTCGTTTATTTATTTTTTATCTAATAGAAAAAAACATTTATCAGGTCAGATCAAAGGTCGAATTTTTATTTTACTTTAAATAGTGGTCGAAAAATAAGTTTGAAATAGAACTAATATTGTGCATTATTCAAATGCATATTTTAGCTTCTATAATTATAAATTATAAAATCGGGCTTTGATCCGACCCACAAATTGTTCTCCTTTTAAATAAAAAAAATAAACAAAACCGAACATTCTACAGTGCGTGAGTTTTTCCTGTAATACATGTTTTTTACAAAAAACCGGCCCAGCTCTGACGCACTGAAGTGAAAAATGTATGTAATAAAATTCACAATAATTTATAAGATAATAATTAAAAACTAAAAATATCATTTAAATATTGTAATTTATGTAATATTTTGTTTAAATAAAAGTTATTAAGTTATTTTATTGACTAAGTATTAAATAAACAATAATAATGTTGGTTACAAATTCCTATAATTATAACAGTTACCACATAAAATAATTTGTAGTCTTTTCTTTCAATTGTACAATGGGAATGAATTTGTGAGTCACACTTTACATAAGAAAAAAATGTCTATTAATGTTAATGACATAATTTCAGTCTACAAGACAAAATTTGTAGCAGAAAATAAAGTGAAAATATAGCACTTACGTGTTATATTCAAATACACTTAATTTAAAGCAAACCGAGAATGGGGAAAATACAAAAAAGCTGATAAAAGTAACTCAACTCTACGTCCCGAGCAAACCGCCTATTCATGAGTTTCCCGGTTGTATATTGTTTTCCCAATATTATGTTCTTAAGAACCAACTCAATAACATTCATTATATTGCTATATACATACATACATTTATAAGAACATTAGAGCATTCCTTTCAAAAAATGTTTGTTTTGTTTTAACAAATTTTGTCTATATTTGAATTTTAAATGCATATAAAAAAAAGGGGGAAGTAAGTGTTACTCTGCTTTATAGTAGGTTACAAGTGGGTCACTGTAATGGACGGTGTTAAATTTGAATTCAATGATATAAAATCATTGTATACAAAAAATGATTTTGAGCGAAAACGGTCAGTCACCCTATGATATTACCAAGTATATTTGATGATATTATTATGATTAAAGTAATTAATTTTACTATTAGGCATTAGAACTTACAACAGTAGGTTAAATTCACTTTTTCCAAAACAATTACATCTCAAAATGTCATTATGTCTATAAAATATAATAATATACACTAAAAAATTCATATATCCAAATAATATTTTTAAATTACAACAAAATAACTTAAATCATAATTCTTAGTTTTGATATGTAATATTGTCCAATTTGAACTTAAAGTGTTTAAAATATAACTGTGTTAGTATATATTTTAAGTTTTTGGTTACAGTATAAATAATTTATAAGAATTCTTATTTTAAATTTTCAATCCCTAGCTATATAAATTGAACATTTACAATTTTTCAACAACAATAAATTTGAATATTTTTGATATTTTGGTAAATTTGAACTTTAAATACTTGCCTATAAAAAAAACCGTGCCTATGGAGATATTTAATATTTATCAACTACTATTATAACAATTTATAAGGAACCTTGTATTACATTTTATGTGTTTTGACCCAATGAATAATATTTTATTGAAATGTATAGAATAAAAAACTAAAAAAATTGAAAATTGAAAATGACTAAATAATTCAAAATATTTTGAACATTTTATAATGTATAGAAAATGAAAATAAACATTTTATCAAAATTTAATGTATTCAAGTACTTGCGGTTAATAATTTTTGAATAAAGACAAAATGTATACAGCATTTTTGTACAAGAATTTGGTAATTTACAGGTAATTTTCCAACATTTAACTTCAAAAGCTCATAAAAATTAATTTAACGGTCCGGTACATTTTTTTTTAAATGTTACATGTTGGATAACTTAAGGGGAATTTTGTATTACATTTTCAAAGCTTAGATAAAAAAAGATATTTTTTTATGAATTTCTGAATAATTGAAATAAATTTACAATTTCCGCATATTGTTGAATTGTCAACATTTAAATACACACTCATAAAAAATTATTGATGTTTGTAAGCTCAACTTTTTTTTTTTAATTTTCACTGACTTCAACTTACGAGGAACGTTGTATTACATTTTCAAGATTTTTGATCATCCAAACATTTTGTATTGATAATAACAAAAAAAAAAAAATAAATAAAATTTGAATATTGCTCTGCCAAGAGTCTAAAATACCACTGTAAAGTGGAATAGATCTTATAATGATGTTAACATTTATAAAAAAAACTCAATAATCAAGCGTCAAAATTAATAAAAACTTTAAAATAACATACTTATACATATATAGTAAGTAGTAAGTATGTGCTTTTTTTCAACAGTGATAATTTTAGATAGTATTGACAGAAAACAATTATTGTTTATAGATAATCTTGAAAACCACACACCATATTTTATAGTATGATTCAATCACATTTTCTTAATAGAAAGAAAGTAAAAGAAAGTTTTAATTTAGAACTTTTAGCATTTTATTAAAAATAATAAAGATATGAAAAATAAATGGCATATTTTAAAAATTATGCCAGTTAGCAGAAAAATGAATTCCAATTAAATGTATTATAATAACATCCAACATATTGTCATTTTATCATTCAAGTAATGATTTGATACTCATTGATTCTATATATTGATTCTATTCTATAATACCATTAATTAAGGTAATAACGTAAATGCCAAACCAATATTAAAAATGCCCAAAACAAAGTAAAAGATATTGTCAATGCCTAGCATAGGCGCAACTAGGGGGGTGCTTGG
>NC_042493.1:47306180-47318361 GCF_005508785.2 Acyrthosiphon pisum
TGCCTAGGCATTAACAGACAATATGTTGTAAAAATAAAATATTTTGTTTATACATTTATCACTATGACTAGGAAAATACCTTAATATCTACTACTGGTTAGTAATTTTGTTTAACAAATATTTAAATTAGCTTAGAAATTTAAAATGACACTTCACAGTATACAGAAAAATCGGTCGACAGTATATTATGCTATGTGCTAGTACGTGTGCACAAATATTATAAAAAATAAGTTGTCCATTATCACAATTTATATTTTATACATACTACATAGATGTATCCTTTGGTCGCCATCTTTTGAGTAATATTATATTTAAATTAATTTCATGGAAACAATTTTAAAATATTTTCTTTTGAATAGCATATTATGAATGGAGTAACTAGATAATAACTTCATAAATTAATATCTTAAATCATAATATGATTTATAAATAATTGACCTTACCAGCAGGTGTACAGTTTCTTTTATGTCCTGGTACAGTTACACCAGTTTCTAAAGGTACTGAGAGATATGAATAGTTCGGAAATAATGATGAGTTCAATGGTTTTCTTTTAGTTGATAAGCTTTTTTTGAGTTCTTTTAATATTGTACATCGCTTACCTAAATAATATAAATAAAATCGTTAATATTGAATATTATTACTAGAATACAAACAAATATATATTTTACATGTCACACCTAGTAGGTGATATTTTTATTTGTAAATAAAATATTATTACAAGCTACCTTACTACACAAATATTAGTTGTGTTGATATTTAAAAAAATGTTGAACTTTTTTTTAAAACCACATTTATTGGTATAATACTTATATTGACTTTATGGCAATATTTTATTTATTAGTAATTATTTCATGTCCTAAAATGTTTCCATATAATATGGGATTTTAAGTATGTGGAAAAGAATATTAAAAGTATGATTTCATTACATATACATAAAAGATTATCAGTAGTAATTTCAGTTATGTATCAATAAAATATAAATTCAAAATAACTGAATAAGTTTCAGAAGATTTATAGTTTATAAAGTTTAAAGCTTGAAATGTACCTATTTTGTAATATTAAGAGTATTGGATACCAATGTAAAAATGTAATAATGGTGACCAAAAATCGAGACAACAGTGTGGAGCTAAAGGTGGTGAAATTGTATTCCTGAAAACTGTTTTAAGATTATTGTTTATACTTTATTCTACTAGTAATCGATCAGGGCATTTTTACTTTCAGTTATTAAAGATTTAAGATATTAAAAGAACTTTTGTTTTAAACATTTATAATATTTTAGATTTTAGTACAGTAAAAAAAATTAATCAAGTAAATAAGATCTTCGACCACTTTTGACATTGTGTGTGTGAACGGTAAGCAATTTATGCTTGTTTGTATGTATTTTGTTCCATCCTATCAATCGACCTAATAATGTGATAATTTTTCAGAAAACAGATCTGAATTTTTTATGTCTAATTGAGATCGGTCACTCCACATTTTAAGATTTCTGATTTAAATTCCGAATAATTAACATTTCTGAAATTGAGAAAAGTGGCCGATCTTAAGTAGACATAATTACAAATTCAAATCAGTCTTAAAAAGTATTATCACATTACTAGGTCGATCAGTATGATGGAATAAAGATTAGTATGTTTTGGCTAAAATAACTGTCTGCCCCCGATCCCTTAATGGATTACTATATTTTATTATATAAATAACAATAAATAATAAAAGTTAAAAGTGTCTTTCAAAACTAGATATATTTAATGTATATATTTTATTTTCAATCAAATGTAGAGAATAGGGACATGAACATCTGCTGAGGATTCAATGCAAAAATAACTGCAAGCACGCTGTTGTATTAATAAATAATTAAATACAATTTTTTTTTATCCAAACAATATTAAAAATATAAAATAATGATTAATGATCTTAACTTGAATTTTTTCCTGCAATTGTAATTTCCAAAACGTTTAAAACCTTCAATAAACGTGAAATATTTAACAATTAAATTAAATAAGTATAAATACATATCACATACTTCTATATTCTATGATATTTTCAATTTCTTTAGGTAATTTTTCAATTAAAAACATTAATATTTTTCTCATATCTACAATATTTCCATATAAAATTGTTTGATATCCTATGTCAGACTTGAAACCGACTTTCTAAAAAAATAAATAATATAAAAATATTTAACATAATTAGCAGATTATAAGTAGAGTATTTATATACATTATAATGTAAATTTTTGTTATTATTTGAAAAACCAATAACATTAATTTTTGATTGATTAACATTTTTTAACATTTTAGAAACATCAAAACAGATACAAAATAGTAATAAAAACAATTAGTTTAAAATGACTGAAAATAAATACAACTTGTATCATTTAATATTGGCTAACATCCATTATACAATTACGGGTTGATTCACCAAAAATGCTCACTAGCATTGTTTCATTTAATAATTAATTAATTTAAATTATGATTTTTAGAATTTTTAGTATTCCTAAAAACCATATATTGAAATACATAGATTATTTACCCAATTTTATGGAGTGTTCTGTTCAACATATTTTTCTAAATAACACTATATTCACGCTTTTTCTGTTAATCATATTATGACTTTTTTGAAAATGTTGATGTACCTAAATCAATATTTGAACGAATAGTTATTGAGGTATTAAACTTTGTATATTAAGGTAATACTTTGTATACAAAGGTCATTGAGTTAGGAAGATATAACAAAATGATAAATTGAAATTTGTTTAGTTTGGTCAATCAACATTTTATAATTTGTACATTTTGCCTGAGTATAAGTAATAAATACCTACTACATGTATTTTATATTTTTGTAAAACTATTTTTAAGGTATATATTTTTAGTATATATATTTTAATAACTCAGAAATATCCCATTCAAATTTTGATTTAGATGATCAATAATTCAACATTTTCAAAAAAATCATTTTCAGTATATTTCCAAAAATCAGAATTAGAGAAAATTTGAAAAAATGGGGGTTAGCGTTCTTGGTAAATCACCCCATATACTAGTATTTTTCAACATGATACACTTATATTAGATTTATTAGCCAACAAAACTCCATAGCTTATAAACAATTTAAAGTTAAAGGGATTCACTTATTGGTAAGTAATATAAATATTAAAAAAATTGTACTCTTACCTTACAAGCATCTGCTACAGTGATACCATATTGGTATCTAGCAGACATAGATCGAGGAATTGTAAAAGATAAGTTTATTGTTGGCTGAATTTTTTGTAAACACATTATTATAGCTTTTATTAAATTTTCATGAGCTATATTTGTAAAAGCAGTTTCATTTTCTGAGAATTCACTAAAAAAAAAAAAATTAATATTTCAAAATATTATATATTATAGTATATATTATTATATACACTGTAATCTCTGCAACCTCTAATAAGCCACATTATTTCAGCTTATACTAATATTACCAAAAAGTAAACATTTTTAATACTAGGTAATGAACACAATATAATAAACTTATCTACTTTTTCTTAATTCTTTGAGGTTCTAAAACCTTGTGAAAATAACATTAATTCCTTCTATTTATGGATCAATCAATCAGTAAAGTGTTATGGGAGAAGGTTACACTGAGAAAAACAGTTAAAAATTAAGATTTAGTGATATTAAAAAAAAAAAAAATAATAATGTTACTTCACAAAGAATATTATTAAATAATGTACCTAATATAACTTGGGATTGCACTTTTTATTCATAGCAAAAATTATAATTATACCAAAATAAATTTTTATTTTAGTTTTAATGTTGCTACAAAGATGCTTTCAATAATCCGTAATGGATATCAAATTTAGATTTAGATATCAAAAATAAAAATGGTTGAATGCCACATTCTTAACACATTCTGTTTTTCAAAATCAGATTTTATATTATACAGGATAATATGTCCACTTACTAACTTTTTAAAGAGTAGGTAGGTACTTACAATCAAAAGCTGTTGGAAAACCATTTTGAGATGTAACCGTTACCCAGTAAATACTAATAAGTATCTACCTCGGTACCCGCTAAAAATTGTATACTTAAAAAAATGTCCCTACCATATAAAATGTAATGTATGATATATATCTACATTTTACCAATAATAAATATATAATTAATTTTAACTTATCTAAAATTTAAATTAAGTAAAAAAAACTCACCAGCCAATTTCTTTTAGAGTACAAAATATTATTGCATCGATTTCTTCCTATTTTATATACTTATATTATACGAAAGTCACGAAAAAATAATAAAAAGTAAGAACCGAATTTTACGAGATTTTTAGACAAAAACATCGATTGCGTAACACATAATTTGATTAGAACTGCAATACTGAATATACCTTTTTATTCAAAATTTTTTAATCGGTGTTTTATAATTGTATGTCGTTTAACTATAGATTAATTTAAATGATTACCAAACAGGGAAACATAATAAATTAGTATGATTCTTATTTCTGATAATTTAATTATTATTAACTAATAGTTACATAATGTTTTAACTTTTAAGATACAATTTTACCGATAATTTTATGAAAATATGAACTGGTAAATGATTAACAACCAATCATAATCATTGTCGTTGTAGAGAGCGACTGATTAGTGATTACCATGTATTATCATTATATTATTATCAATAACAATTTTAAAAAAATGATCTCGTGGTGTTTTTGAGGCTTATCATTTTCACAATCAGTAATCAAATGTTTGGAGAATTTAGACCTACACAATAAATTGTTATTCGTACTTATGTCGTGTTATGACGTGCCTCTAAAGCATTGATTAATATTACAATATTTATAATTTATAACACCTTTTACCTAGGTACCCATAATCGTTGTAATTCTGAAAACATTGTGTTTTGCATTTTTAGTTGTATAATATTCACACAATTTGTAACCATTAATATTAAAAATCGGCAATACTTTTACGTCTGACAGTGAATTTTTACATTTTTATTTTAATGCAGTATTTTTTATTATGATTTACTTAAAAAGTTATAGCTATTTCCAGTTCTTATTCTACAATACATTTAGCTGTCATAGAGTAAATTTTATTTTGGAATAAATTACAAGACAGAAAACCAACACATCAAGAAGCCTAGCCAATATGGAACAGAAAAACTCAGATAATAGTGATGATAATGATGGGGAGTTAACAACAAACCAGATAAAACTTAAGGCTCAAGTTAGTTTTATTTAACTATTTTATATATAAAAATAATTTTTATGTATATTATGATCACGATACCATGTATTTGGATATTCTATAATGAATACTCCTTATTTTAACCAGTGGTTAATAAAGTCCACAGTTTAGGATAATCGCTATCTTAAAACCCAAACTTGTTCGTTAAATGTCAAGGTTTATTAAAATAAAATCCACTTTTTTATGAAATCCAAATACTTGTATATAAGTGTAATTACTTTAAGCAAAATTTACTCTTTGAATTTTTAGTAGTTTTCTTCTGAATTAGCTTTAATTTAAACTAATTGAATTTGACATCTACAATATCTAATCACAAAAATATAGTTTTTGTATTGGGAAGACAGATTAACACTGGGAGCGCTGTCGACGCCTATCGTACTGATGGTTGGGCGGGTTCCCCCCTACGTGGAGTCGGGAATTGTGAGTATTTTCCCGACATTTCACATACATTTTGCTTTAAGTGAAGTGTATTTGAATGTATTTGATAATATTAGTAGAAATTATACTTACCAATGTATACAGTTAGCTATAAAAGCGTATAAAGTTTCGATAACAAAATTAATTTCTTATAAAAAGTAAAATAACCAACATAAAACTATATCTATACATCTCGAATCGGAAGGTATAAATTGTTTCCACCAGAGCGCGTTTTGTTAATCTGCTTCTCCAATTGCACATAATATTGACCAATATTTTCCAATAATTTATATTAAAGGTTGGAATAACCTAAAATATCACACTGAATAATATACAAATGATTCCATAAATTTGAATAACAATATTATGCCCTTCAAGAAGTCATAATATTACCAAAATTCACTCAATGTTAAGATTATGTAGACATTGTTACTCATTGTTAGTGCTTTAGGGTTTATAATGTATATTACTAGTTGTATATTGTTTTATAGAATATTTTTAAGGTTTAATAATTAGGTAATTGTAATTTGTAAGTTTAATGGTGTTCTTTTTAAAAATTTCCCAGAAATAATATATATTTAATAAAATATAGAATATTTTGCGATAGGTACAGTTATTGTATTCCTAATTGTATTAATAATAGTTAAAAATTACTAAAAGTAAAAAATGAATGGTGACGTATAAATTGAATTATAGGTAATACAAAAAATGTTTTATAAGAGTCAATTATTTAACTACTTATTCTATTATAAATTTCAATTAAATGATAATATGCTTAAGGGCGTTGAAGCCGGTGCGTTTTTAGAAACAAAAACATTTCTCACAGGAAAAGCTCACGCCCTGTAAAATAGTCGGATTGATTAGTTTATTTTTTAGAAGAGAACATTTGCAGGTCTGATTAAAGCCCGATTTTCAAAATTATAATTATTGAAGCTAAAATATGCATTTGAATTATCCACAGTATTTATTCTTTTTCAAACAAATTTTCTACCACTATTAAAGGTCAAATTAAAATGCAGCTGTTTTAATACAACCAGAAAATATACTCTTCTTTTCAATAAAAAAAAAATTAACAAAATCAGACTAATTCAACAGGGCTATGAGGGCTATACAGGGTGTGAGTTATAATTAGAGTTGGGCCGATACCTCTTTTTACCGATATCCGGTATTCTGATATATGCAACCGATAAAAAACCGATACCCGATATATTTGTAAACCAACATTTACAGCATAAACAATGAACCGATATTAAAATATCACTGATACTATCAACCGAAATAATATTATCATTTTACATTTAACCATTACAATTTATAATCAATGCTATTATGCTGATAGATCTGGTTTTTTTTTTTTGGTATCGGTTCAAATATCATTTTTAAAAAAAAAACAGATACCGATAAACCCGATACCACCAATATCGGCTTTAGTATCGGTTTTAGTATCGCCCCATCCTTAGTTATAATACACCGTATCAACCCCTCTTCCCCCTAAATAGGTATTTAGCTGTAGATTAGTAGAAAAGTATTATAATTAAAATATTACTAAAATATAAAATAGAATTTAAAAATTTTATAGAATTTCGAAAAATTGGAAAAACTAGCATTGACGCCCTTAAAAACAAAATATTCTTGTTATTTCTAAATATTTTTTTCAGTATTTTTAATATTTAAAAGAATTCTATAGGGTTTTACTGTGTTTACTTAATTAATATTTCATAAAATAAAATGTTAAAAGTAATTAGGTGCCTATGCCAACACACAACATTTTTAATTTTTATATCATTTTACTTTTCTTTTCTAAAAATGTGGATTTAGTATTTACTCTCTTGTAATTTTTGTTGATTCATGTTCCCCTTTAGTTTCTCAGTTTCCATTTCTTGACAGTCACTTAATAATTTTTTTCTCTTTCATTTTAGACTTCTACAGATTCTTCCACATTATTTGAAATATAAATAACACATTTTTAGACAATATTAAATAATTTTATAAATGATTTTGTATTACTTATATTGTTATTTAATCACTAAATGTCATAGTTTATATTTTATTAAACTTGGCGGGTGGTGGCAAGACAATAAAAAAAAGTAAATATTAGTGGTATTCTTGTCTTATGTCCTATGTCTATACAACATAATATTATAGAGTCTTACAAATATTTTTATATTTAATTAAATTATGAATAGGTAAATACATGAATATAGAAATAATAATATATAAAAATATAATATTATTATTTTTTGAAACATCATTCAATAATAGTATAGGTAATACACAAACATGTAAATCGCACACTGTTATCTGATTATCTAATTTATTTAAGTACATAAATTTACACAACAATTTTATAGTTTTCTTACAATATTATGCATCATTAACATTACGTATATATACAATATTATAATAATTTTAAAATAATATTTATTATGTATTACAATTTTTATTACAATATGATTTGACGTATCATAGAAAAGAATCAAATGGGTTGTTTATATTATTTCTCAGACACTTATTTGTAAAATGTATTTTTAGTAATCTATTACTGTTATAATTTAATTAGCAAAGCTTGGATTCTATAGAATTTGCTAATTATTATAGATTATAGATAAAAAATAGCAGACTATGCTAAACATAATTTGTTTTATATCTAAAGGTTAAAAACTATAGTATTTTATGTTACATATTTTTGTATATTTCAAGCAATTTTCGATTTTTAGTGCTATAATTTCAGTTTGGTGTTAATTTTGATAATTTGTGTGTAAAATAAGATTAATTTTTTGTTATTTTATAAATTGTCGTTTAATAAGGAAAATTACATAGAAAAATAAGTGAACATATCACAAATCCATTTTTCAAATAATTTTTAATTGCTTTGAAGATCAATTTAATTCAAGATTATTCATTTATTTATTTACTATGTGTAACAATTTACATGTAAAATTAATTATACCTTATAAATTAAAAGTTATAAATAATTATTAATAGTAGAAATATACAATTTTTGTTACTATTTTCTGTAAATTTAAGGCATAGTATCTATCGAGGTATCTATGCATGCTTCGAGATTTATTAGGTTATATTTTGTTCTATCTTGTAAATTCCAAAGCGCAACCCCTAATTATTAATTACTGCGAAAATGGGTTTATCTTGTTAATATATCATGAAAGATTTGATGGTTATCTTTTGTGGTTTTTAGTTAGATTTTAAAAATTAGGATTTTATCATTTACAAATTGAATTTCAGTATTTCACAAAATATATAATGCTAAATTAAACATTAAGCTTAATAGGGGTACATAATAAGTTTATTTAAATTATAAATTTATAACATGTTGTATTGTTGTAAAAGTACATATAACCATTGCGTTTATAAATAAAAAATACAAGTAAAATAAGTATTTGTACAAAGATATTATTATCAACAAATATATTTAAATGTTCATATTATGCTCTGTGGACAATAGCCATATTGTGTTTAGCAAGTGATATAGCAAGGATTCTGGGATGGGGGGCTAGCCAAAAAAATAACAGCAACCATTTTATTATCTGATAAACACAAATAAAAATAAGAATACAAATGATTACATAAATATTGTCAATGTCAAACTAATTAAAAAGAACACGTTTATGACAATTTTTCAACAGTTTTATACTGATTATTTTTAAAAATAAGTATGTCTAGAGCAGTGAAAGTGTTAAAATCATGTTTATAACCAACATTTTAAAATTTTGCATTTTTATTTATGATTATGATTTAATCTAGGTACTTAAATTAATAGATTATTGTTTTAATTTTAGGAAATTGCTAAACGAATTGAAAAATACCATGGGAGATACACATCTTCTAGTCGGTGTAACACACCTCTGCCACTCACTTCGGCAGAAAGTATAGAGTCTATACAAAGTAATAGTGTTATTTCTGATACGAGTGAAAAAATTTTGTTATTCCGACAATTTTTAGAGAATGACAGGTATGATTGATAATTATTTATATTTATTTTAATTTAACTATGGATTTAATTTATTTGAGGTGAAAAAATTTGTAATTTTACCCAATAAATTATTCAAAATATTAAAACTAATTTAGGCTAATTTCATCTATTTATACAAGGAACTTATTCATACTATTCTAAACTATGTCGGTGTTGACTTATAAGTTAATAACAATAATTAATGTTATAATAGTATAATACTATAATAACTACATATTATATAATATATTATGTGGTGGTTTTGGAAAAAATTAGTTCAACATGCATTGTACACTCAATATGTTTTATACATTAAAGCGACTTCCTTGGTTTTTATTTTTAAATGTATTATACTATAATACATTTATTAACTTTTATTACAGAAAGTTAGTCGAGAATAGTAAAATTGATGAGCAAAAATATAGTAATGATGATCAAGTCAATGATAGTAATTTGTTAGATGTGCAACAACATGAAAAAGGAAAACCTAATGCAACATATTATGTAAGTTTTCTTACGTGTTAAATATTTTAGTAGTCTAATATTAGTTTTATATTTAATTAATTTGAATTTGAAGTTTTATCTTATAATGTTTAGGTTAGGGGTGTTCTGGTAAAAACCCAAATAGTCATTTGAACCAGTAATTAATTTAACTTTTTTGGTTTTTTACTATTTTCCTTACATTTTTATCAGGGCCTTGCACCCAAATTAACCCAAACCCCTAACACCCCTGAACATCCTTAAAAAATCAAATACTCGAAACACATATAACCTGAATGATTCTGTTTTTAAAACGCCCATATTAACCAAAACCCTAATAAATCATTTGGGTTAACCCGAAACCCAAATAATTTTGTTTTTTACAAACTCTTAATGTGATATATAATTTTGTATGTATTTCTTGTGGTGAGTTTGATTCTGTAGTTAGTTGTTTAATAATAAATTAAAGGGAACAATCTTACAATCAATCACCGGTAAATTCAATAATTATTTTTTTGAAAATAAAATCCAATAAAATCTTCTTATACCTAATATATAATATCATTTATTACTTTATTAGTATATAAAACTAATCCAAATATAGCCAATAGCTATTTTAATTATACATAACATAACAAGCCACACAATAGATTTATAACTTAAACCTAATAAATAACCAGTTGAATATAATTTATTTCAATATGTTTCTTTCTTCTGTTATCGTATTAAACTTTAATAGAGAATTTCTTATATTATAGGAAGATATTATATCAGCGCAATTTCATGAGCAGAATATACAATCTTTAAAAAGTCAAATTGTTGAATTAAATGAAAAACTTGAAAATTATCGTGTAAGTGTTCTTATATAATATATAATATACGTAAATTAAAAATTATAAAATATTAACTAACATTTTATAATTTTAGTTAATTTCCTACTTATTTGTATTTTTGTTTTTAAAAATAGAATAATATTACTGAAAAAGATATGTTATTACAATTAAAAATTGAGAAAATTGAGTCATTAAACAAAGCTATTGCGCAAAACAAAAAATCACATTTAGAAACAGTGGAAGCTTTAAAAAAAAGAAATATTGAAGTCATAAATGAAGAACGTTTAAGATGTACTCAAAAGATTAATCATATTGCAGAAGAATCAGAAGAATTAAAAAATAAGTTAGTACAAAAAATGAATTAACTTTACAATTAATAAGTTCATTATTCATATACCAATATTATTTACTTTTTATTTAGCTTAGAGGATGTCCAAAGACTCTGTGATAAATTAAAAAAAAAAAATATTAAAATTGTTAATGAAAACACTGAACTAAGAAAAAAAGAAATGAATTTAACATCAGAAATTGAAGAATTAAGTATAAGCTATGAGAAAGAAGTGAGTAAATAATTGTTGTTTGGTGAATAACTAATGGGTATTAATTTAATTTAATTAAGTAGGCTAGCTCTTCAATTTCAGTTAGTCTGATCACAATAATATTATTGAATGTGCTGGAAAAAACTACATAATTGCTTTTATATTTATACTAATTTTTATTTTTATTTATTTTCTTTGATTAGTGTTTATTTATGTGTAAACAAAGATTTTCACTATTTTTACATTCTTATTTATTATAACTAATTTTACTTTATCTAATTTAAATGTTATGGTATACTTATGAAAAATATTCAAGTATGTTAGTATTGTAAATAGTTATGTTTCATTAAAATGTAACTATATATTAATTTTAGTTTAAGACCAAAGTTCAAATTTTTATTTTTAGGAGCTCTTATAATATTTTGTAATAACCAGAAATAAAATATTTGGCTTGTGTGATATTAAAATTATTGAACAGATTAACTGGGAAATATAATGTTTTTATATTTATTGATTATTAATAACTTTTATTAAGGGGATTCGATACCGTGATTTTCTGTTTTTGTCTAAAACACGCGCGACATAGTATTTTAGACATTGTTTTTTTGCCAAACATACCAATTGATCTAATGAAGCGATAAGAATTCTAATAACAGATTTGAATTTGTCATCAAGTCTACTTGAAATCGACTTTCCCACATTTTAGATTTTT
>NC_042493.1:47318411-47331889 GCF_005508785.2 Acyrthosiphon pisum
ATCAAAAATGTAGGAAAGTCGATTTCAAGTAGACTTGACGACAAATTCAAATCTGTTTTCAGAATTCTTATCGCTTCATTAGATCAATTGGTATGTTTGGCAAAAAACACGTCTAAATACTATGTCACACGTGTGTTAGACAAAAACAAAAAATCACGGTATCGAATCCCCTTAAAAACCAATACTATTTTAATTATTTAACTATTTTGGACAATTAATATTTAATTTATAAAAGTCATACTGATTTGATCTACATATCCACAACATATATTAAAGTAAACAATTTTTTAGGATTAGCCTTTTTTAAATCATATTTAATGTTGGGTACTAATGTAAATTGTTGTAATGCAATATTGAAGAATGAATACTTAGATGAATATATCAATTATTTATTTAATTAATATTTTAATATAATTAGTTTACTACAGCAACCCATCATAATTATTTTACGACCCATGGGTTGGGAAACACTGTAATATACCATGACGTAATAATGTAATACATAATAAGTATGGCATTTTATAGTCCTATTAACAGAGAAAATTAAACATATTCAGTAACATTATAAATAGAGTTAAATAATCAATTAATATTAATTAAAAACAATTTAAAAGATGATCATCCAATATCAGTAGTCCAAAACACTTGTATTTTTATGTTATTTATATAATGTTTTTATATATTTATATATTTTTTTTTTTAAGAAAAAATCGATTCTACAACGCAATCAAGAAAATTCAAAACATCTTATTGGTGGTAAGTTGTATTTTGATGTAATGTCATAATATATAATTTATCATATTGTTTTTATACATATGTATTAGATATGGAAAAAGAATTGCTAAGCTTACAACAAGAAAATGATTTATTGTCAAACCATGTAGCTATGTTGGAAAGCAAGTCAATGCATTTTCAAGAAAATGATAATTTATTAATGGAACTCGACAGTAAATATTATATACAATTTTTAAGTAGAAAACTTAATTACTTGCTAAACAATAGTTTAACCAACTTCTCATACATTTGATATTCAACAGTGAAAGTTTGATGATTTTGAGACTGCATTTTAAGAACATATTCAAAATACAAAAAAATACAGAAATTTTTCTTAATTTAATTTTTGAATAATTATTTAAGTAAAAAACTCTATTTTATACCTACACATTTTTAATATATTTTCCAGTGTTTTTAAAATTCATCAAAATGGAAAAAAAAATTAAAATTATGGCATTGAAATGTTTAATAAATAAAAGAAAAAGGCAATTTAATGATATACCCACTCATTACCCCTCCGGCCATCACCATCTAGTTTGCCACTTTTCATGACTGTCATGATTATTATTTATACATAGTGGGATAGTGCGTAATGAGGCAAACTAGATACAATGATGTGCTCAAGATTCGATGGTATTTCAGATTGTTGCCATCATACCATATTACTTTACCTTGGATAAAATATCACAGGAGTGTTTTCAGTTATTTCACAAATATATAATATACTATAGAAAATACTAGGAGGAATGGAGAGCAAGAAGCAGTCTTCTAGTTGTTGAATAGAATATTAATTTTAAAATAATTTTAATGGTAAATTTAACAAAAGAAAAACTTAATGCAAGGGGCATAAGCAACATTTTTGAAATTTTTCAGGAGAGCCATAAAACTATTTTTTAACAACAATTATATTTTTAATTCAGAAAAATATGATAGAATAAAAAAGATGAGCTGTACTCTATTTAAGACAATTGTTCTTCCATTTTTTTAGTTAAACATTTGTATCAGTTAGAATTGGGTATTATTATATAATTTGGTGTTTATGCCCCATTAATTTCCTTACCTATAATTGTAGTACTAGTATTATGGTGATTATGTCCTATTAATTGTCTTCTTATTGTGTGAATATTCGCGCGCAAAATTATAGGTAAATATTCTTTTTGGAATAAAATGTTAATAACTTCATACGATATTGCATTCTTAAGATTATGGCATATTTTTTTTATTATTATTATTTATTGTTAACCGAACCGATAACAGAAAATAGTTTTTTTTTATATAAAATCTATTATTAACTATAATATTGATGTTGTTGCTTAGGCCCCATAAAGTAAAATCCTATGGCGCTTATGCTAACATTTAAAACTAAATGTCGCTTATTCCCTATTTATACACATACCTGTTAATTAATTTACACTTTTTGGCGATTATGTCTACAACTAAATATTTGTTTCATATCGTAAAAAATAATCGTATTGATAAATGAGTAAGAGAAATCGATACAGAATGACATCTCTTATGTTCTAATTACAAATGCTGATTTCATAAAAAGTGTCGCTTATGCCCTTTTGCATTGTCGCCATCAATATATTCATGGAATATTCTACTATCCGCTAAAACTGTTAATATACAAGAAATATCAGCCTTACAATATTATTAGTGTATAAAAACAAGCTCCCTTCCTGTGATATTTGAACCTATACTATACTTATTTCTATTATTTACTACTAATTTATTTCTATATTTCCCATTAGCTATGTTTTTTATTTCATATAATATTATATTCATTGAAATTGAGTATTTATTTTGTTAATTAAATTAAATGTATGTGATTTCAAATAACTTGGAAAAAGTAAAAATAATTATTAAACTACTTTAATTTTTTTTTTTGCAGAAAAAGAATCAGAGATTCAACGTTTGAATCTTGAAAACGAAAAATTAAACAAACAACTTCAAAATCAAGTAGTAGATGCTCAGCAGATAGAAAATCGTTGGATTCAGTTAAAAGATGCATACCTCAATGATAAAGAACGTATGACTCTTTTGGAAAAAGTAATTGATGAATTAAAAATGAATAATAATGAGTTGAATGATGCCAATACTAAATTAACTGAGGAATATGAAAAATCTATAGAAAATGTAAAGTTATTAAAGGCTGACAATGACTCACAAAAAGAACGGATTTCTGACTTAATGGCAGTTATAGAAAACATGCGTGAAACATTTGAAAAAGCTATGAAAGAATCTTCAAATGAGTACGAACAAAATAAAAAACATTTTATTCGACAACATGAAGATGATCAAGCTTTAATTACAACTTGTAATAATAAACTTAAAGATAGCATTACGTCTGTAAATGAATTAACTTATCAATTAAACATCGTTTTAAAAGAAAATAACTCATTTAAATGTGAACGTTTAGAGTTTGATGATTGTCTTAGTAAAAAAGATGCAGAATTATTTCAACTGAACAATGCTATTACAGAATTTCATACATTATCTACACAATTAACTAATGAGTTGGAATTGGTTAAAAAAGAGAATAGTATGCTTTCAGACAAATTAAATGGAACCAATTTTGCGATGGAAGACAATAAATTATTATCGGATCGATACCAAAAACAAAAACAACTACTGAAAGTAAAAATCAAAGCTTTAAAAGAATCTGAAAGCAATTGTTCGCTTTTACAGCAGCAAGTTGCCTCTTTAAATAAAGAAATAAATGTTTTGAATCAGAGATTAGCATATATTATTCAAAGTAAAAAACAAATAAGTACTGTCATACGAAACTGTGATGCAGAACTTCAAAAGTGTTATGATTTATTAAATACAATTGTAATCAAATCGAATTTACAAAATCAAAACATACATACACTTCGTTGTGTTTTGATGGGTCTGGCATCATTATTTTCTTTTGACAATTTTGGTGTTGAGGTCAATGTTGATTTAATTGAAATTGTCGATTCAATTTGCAATAACACCATTCTAGATGATAATGAACTGCAAATTTGTATTAAAAAAATGGTCTTTGGTTCTATTAATATTTTAGAATACATTGTAAATTTAAATGATTCTCAAAAGCGTTCCAAAGCACAATCAATTGACCGCACTGAAGTTGAAAAATATGTATCTGAAGCTGTAGAAAAGGTTAAATTAACCACACAAAATGAATATCAGAAACAAAATAATGAATTACTCCAATTAATAGAAAACTTACAAAATGATAATTATACATTAAAATTAAATATGTCTTCTGGTACTTTAGAAAATAAAGAAGTATTAACAGATTTAAATGGTCTTGCAATGAATAGTTTAGTATCTTTAGAAAATGTAGATATAGAAAGTATAAAGCATGAAAACGATACATTAAAACAATTTTTGAAAAATATCCGAGAAGATTTGGGTTTAGTTATTATTGATGAGATAGATGGTGGAGAGTTACTGAACTCTTTAAGTACACTTGAGTTCCATGTACAGGAAATAAAAAATGAAAATAAACTGTTAAAAAATCAGATTAATGAACATCAGAGATTGATTTCTTTGAAACAATCTACTGAATTGCAAACTGATAAATATTCAAATTTAAACATACAAAATTCATCGGTTCAAACTATAGAAAACTTTGAAGAAAATGATGAAGATAAGAAAAAAGTGTCTGAAGATGTATGTTTGAAGCAATTACATAATTCAGAAATGTCCACTTCGACAGAAAATGGTGATACAAAGATTTTACTAGTTCGTTACAAAAATTTAAAATCTCGATTCAAAGAAAGTCGCGCTAAAACCATTGACTTGGAAAAAAAAAATTTTCAACTTGACAAATGATTTGGAATGTGCAAATTCTAAGTATAAGCAATTAAATGACCAATATGCCAATGAAAATGAAACTCATGAAGCAGATATAATCCATTGTCAGTCAGAAATTGAAAATCTCATGAGTGAAAAACTTGAAGCCTATCGTCAATTGACGGCACTTAAGGAAAAACATGAAATATTGCAAAATGATTATGATCAACTTAAAAGTAATTTGGATGACCAGAATCCTTTAAATGATACAGATACAACTTCTGTTCACATGAGCGAACAAAATACAGTTCTAAAAGGAAAATTGAATGAAACTCAACGTTTAATTGATTCAGCCTATTCAAGAGTGTTCTGCGAATGGCCACCAATTGAAAATGATTCTGACTGGGTAGTTGTTCAATCCAAAAAATTAGATAAAATAGTCGATGCTAGATCTTCTGACGGTATTGATGGTTTTAATTTAGAAGAAACGGAAGTTAAACAGTTACAAACTTGCGTTCAAACTATTCATGAATTAGTTTCTTCTATTTTAACCAATACATCCAGTATTGAAATTTCTTCAAGTAATGTACTAGTTGATTTAATGTCAGGCCTAAAATCGTGCTCAGAAACATTGTTAGAATTAATATCTCTTAAAAATAATAAATCCACCAACAAAATTTGTACAGAATTATCTCAGGATCATGTTGTTCAAGATAGTAATTCATTTTCCCCGGAAAAATCATCAATAAATGAATCTTTAAATTCAAGTGAAGAAGCAACACAATCTTCCTTATTAAGAAGTGGAGAAAACGAACAGCTACAGCGGTCCATTGCTGAGCGTGATCGATTAATTGAATTTCTTTCAGTTAAAATATCAAAATTAGAAAATTTAAATCGAAATGTTGATGATATAAGATTAGTTCGAGACAAACTTGACAGAGCATTAACAGCTGTTCATGAGAGAGATGTTCGATGTGACGAATTAACTTTAGAATTAACCCGGGTAAATAATTTAAAAGTTAATTTTTGTACCAATTCAATGTTTCAGCTTAATATATATATAATATATTATTTTATAGTTATTAGAAGAACGTGATATGCTGCAATTGAAACTATCAAACTCTATTAGACAAATTCAATTCTTGTCTGACAATAAGCCGCAATCGGGTACATCAAATTTGCCAGAGGAAAAATTTAATTTGAAAACCATGGATGATAAGTAAAGTATTTTATAAGAAAATTATTAAAGGTTCTCAAATATTTTAAAATTTGTGGATGGTCAATGGAGCCTATAAAATATATCTCCATTTTTAATTAATCAATTTACTTTCTTCGCTGAAAATACAGTTCCTAACTTTTATACTAAAAAGTAATAGTTTTGGAACTGTCAGTTTTATTTTTCTTGTTTATAGAATAATAATTATAATAATTTCATTCACAATCTATTGCTGGTAAATTTAAAGACATCTGTATCAATGATAAATTTGAATAATAATAAATTAATTAACTTTTATATTTTGGATTTTTTTTAATGTAGTTTATATAATTTATATAAGATATTAAACCGTATGATATATACATACTCATAAGCGTGCGCAGACATTACATGACATTATACATTGACATTTAACATTAACAAAAAAAGTTAGATAGGGTAACTTTATTTAACTGCATTTACCATAATAAAAAATTATTTTATAAGTAATAATATAATGTAATATACCTAAATTAGTTAATAAGTACACATTTAACAACACTATCTTGTATAAAAAACATATTAGATATGTATTTATTATAACTTCATACACCTTTTGGCTGGTGTGTTTATTTTGAAATATTCAATAACTTCATCTGCATCTATATTATAAGCCATATCTTGTTCGATGAACATAGTTAGAATTCCATCTAACCAATCTTGCCCCATTGTGCTTTGCAATTTTAGTTTTACAATACTGAGCTTTGAGAAGGAACCGCTAACATGAGCAACTTGTTACTGGTATAACTGTTTTAATAGCTTTAAAAAAATTATTAATATGGCTGTTCTATCAGAATTATAATTTTTCAACCATTGTATCCATTCTTCACATTCTTTTTGGTTACTTCCTTTTTGTATATTTTCCATTTCTTTCAGTAAAATAATTTCTGATTCTAACTCATGAAAATCCAAATTAAAAGCTGAAGCAATTATTTTTGTATCTTCGTTATTAATTTCTAATTTAAGCATATTACCAACACTTTTAATTAATTCTAATGTTTCTTGTTTGAAACGCACAATTTTACTTGAAATCATTACATCTCATGTGGTAAAATACACATTTATTCCATTTTATCTTTTTTTGTTGATATAATATTGTACTGTGTTTCATTACAATCAATTTTAGAAGACACTAATCTTTTTTTCACATTAGGAATGGAAATGTTATTCTCTTCGCACATTTCTAGAGTTTTATTTTATATATTTGTAAATTTTTTTAATTTCCCAATATTCTTATATCTTACATTTTATCGTTTACCAGACATGTTGAAAAACTGTTGTTCACAGAGTAGCCAAGTGCCTACCCTGACTTCCCCGTGTGCACGCTTATGTATGTATGTAAAAGATATTACAATTTATAAATATCACGTAAACTGTTATAACATAACATGCATCACTAAAATATTTTAAAGAACACATTTTCAAAGCAAAATATTGAAGTTCATTTTTAGTAAGACCCAAAAACTTATTGTGAATCAATTGGTTGCAGCTATCACATTTAATTAGAGTACTAAGTTTGGCAAATAAAATTATTACAATTATTACTATTTTAAATAGACATGTTTTGTGACATGTAAGTAAGTTAAACTATAGTATTATTATATTGATAAATAATTGGTAGGCAGAACTCATTAAACACTATACCTCGACTGCACAACTGCAATATCGAGCTGGCAGACCATAACCGCTCAGAATTGTTTTTTCTTTTCTTATGCAATGATTTAGTATTGAATTAAAATTGAACACAGGCCTCAATGACAAGATACACTTGACACTTCCTGTACTTCTGTACAGCCGAGCTGTTACTTACTTGCTCGCTTCTTATTAACCATATTACTTATTTACTAATTTTAATTTTAGACTAGAAGAATTGCACAGTTTAGAGTATAGAAGAGATGCTGAGTTGTTTAATGATCAAGAACAGAGACATATGTCTCAAATGCAACTCCATAAAAATCGTCAAGATAATTCTATTATCCCAGAAGCTAATTCACATAAAACTACAGGTAAAAAATCTGTAATTAAATAAATTAAAATAAATTTTTGTTAAGAAAATGTATACTTTATTATTCTTACATTGCTTACCATTTCATTGAATTATCATAGTTTTGATGATTTAGGCGTTTGCTTTTATATTTAGATTCTGAGCGAAGCAATGAATGTATTGATTTTACAATTACAGTCAACTCGCGATATAACGAATTTCAAGGGACCGAGAAAAAAATTTGTTATATCGAAAGTTCGTTACATCGAAATTATATTATACCGCAATATTTTCAAGGGACCGGTAGTTTTATTCGTTTTATCAAGATTTTCGTTATATCGATATTCGTTATATCACGAGTTGACTGTACAAGTGTTTTTTTTTTTTGTGTGTGTGTAGCCACCTTTTTGGGCAGTAAGAATGCTCCAATTTTCTTCTTCAGCAACTTTTCTTGTATGAAAGTGAATCTGATTAGTACTTTGAGTTTTGGTAATCTTTTATAGACATTTTAAGTTCAAATTTGAACAAAATTAGATATTTAAACAAAGAATAACAATTTTGGTTATTTTATTGCAATTTAAAAATATTATTTGTAGGTATTTGAATTTCTTAAAGTATATTACTATATTGTAAACACACAATGACATTTTAAAGTTGTTGGTAAAAAATAAATAATTTACTATAGTACTAATAGTAAAATTAATTAATTTAGGAAACCACAATAATATCATAAAATAATATATTTAGTAATATTATAGGCTAACATACCATCTTCGCTCAGAATCGTTTTTCCTATACTTTGATTTTAGATCATTGAATTCAAACTGAACACATCCATTTAGTGACTTATAGACACCTAATGTACAGCAGAGTGTTACCAACTTTTAACGTCACTTATTAAATCAATTCATACCATGTTTAATATATATTTTATTTTGCTTTTATAAGTACTTTATTTAGTATTTTAGATTTTAAATTGCGTTCTTGGTCAATCTTATCTTTTATATTTCTATAAAATCAACAAATTGTATTAATTTTGATATTTTTAAAAGATCTATTTTTATAACAATGTATGCCAATCATGTGCTTTATGTTAAGTAATTTTTAAAAAAATACAAAATCCTAACTTTTTATTACTTTTGGCCTATTAACATGATGGGTTTTTTCTTCTTTTTTTGTTGATAGCTAACATTATTTTATGATTATTTTGTTTAATTTATATTATTTTTAATGTTATTTTTTAGAAGAAGCAAATACTGCACTATCCTGGTTTAAAGATATATTATGGTGAAGATATTAAACTTATTAACTTTAACCTCTTAATATTTATTTAGTAATAAGTAAGATTAACTAGGTATTGTTATTTTGTTTTTAATTGGAAATAAACATTAGTGATTCTTATTCTGAACTTAATTATTTTAAAATAATTATTCATCATTTATCTGTTAAAAAAATTGTATTGTATAATATATTAAAATTAAAATCACCTACATAAATATATTATATATTTTTTTATTTGTAAAAAAAATGATAATTTGTTTTAGTTTATGCCTTTCTCTTCAGACAATGGTCTACATCAAATTAAATTACAAAAAGATGCTCATTTATTGCTACTATTAATTGGAAATTGGAAACAAGGGGTTTTGTAGCACAGAGTATCCAATATTCTGTACTTCTTAAATTTTTAAATTATGTTCATATTATACTGAACAAGTGAACAATATTATTAAATAAATAGGTTTTAAATTGATCCATTAGTCTACCCAAAACTTTTATAGAATTTACTTTTTAGAAACTATATAGATATATCAGTCACTAACGTGTTCTGAGGTCAAGCACCGGCTGGAGTTGCTGGGTTCCTGGATGATTGACTACCTGGGTTTTTAGTGACAAATCCTCACCCCACATACACATTTTCCTCAACCAACAGTAACTGCCCTTGAAAATGCTAATGGCCATAGTTACCCGTGTTTATAGATCAAAAAAAAAAAAATTCTAGTTAAATGTTTATAAAAAAATACCGTGACTGTATTTTAGATATTTATTAATTGTTACCTATATGAACAAATTATGAGAATCCATTTCCCAAACATTTTGGTCGAGCGATAAAACTTTTAACAACATTTATTAGAAAAGTTATAATTTTATAATAATATTAGCATTATAATATAAATATTAAATTGGTAATGTCAAAACAAATAGTATTTAATAAAGATATTTCAATAAAAACAAATAAATAGACACAATGTCTAGTGCAGCGGACTTAGGTCAGCCCGAGAAGACTGTAAATACAATATAACTACCTATAAATATAAATGTCAGTGAGAGGATAAGGCGGGACATGGCCCAGTGCCATTGGTTAGTAAATGTAAGCTCTTATGACGCTGTTGTCTATGTATACATACCAGTGCTGCTGAGGATAGTAGATCCCAGCCAATGAGAGCATATCAAAGTTGTACAATATAATATGTAGTATAAATTAGTATAAATTGATTTTAATAAATGATGCTGCATGGGGGTTAATAGCCATAATATGTAATATTATGTAAAAACAGTTCGGGTCCCATGTAGTTACGCCATAAAGAAAAAAAAGTGTACCTATACCGTGTATGGTGGTAAACTAGTACCTATTAACTATTTAATAGATAAATGAATAATTATACAAATTTTATTTGAACTTGGATAGTCTAATTAGATTTTATTATTTTAATTTATATAATATATAATGGCCATTGCAAAGGTGTTTGTAGGGGGCGTGGAAGTAGGGGCAGTTATCTTGTTTGCTTTATTCTGGATCAATATTAACTATCATAATATTTAATATGTAATTTAAATTATCACAAAATAAATAGGTATTTTTATTACCCGATTATGAACGTCAGAACTAAGAATGTAATGTAGGTTATATTATGCATTACTTACATCATACTATAACTTAACCTAACAAGAAGTTTACACAATTTCAATTTAAGGATTACTTATTAATTTCTCATTAAAACTTCAATATTTTAAAACATTAATTTGTAGTAGGTAATATAAAAACATATATTTTTATAGTATAAAATCTAAATTTCGAGATAGTCTTGCAAATCTTCTAATGACTTCGTCAATATCAATTGCAAATATCCCTCATGGAGTTGGACTTCTCCAATCTAAAAAGTTTTCAGTATCACCAATGTTAAAAACGATTGCTCTGCAGTAACAGTCGTTACATGATATTATATTAATATAGTAAAGTATTAATATTAATAAAGTTTATTGTACCTAGAATTGTTAAAAAGCACTTTATACTTGGATAGAAATCGCTAGACATTTTACTTAAAGTAGTTAATGAAGATTTTAGGCGATCGTCATCAGATACATTTTGCTACCTACTGTGTTCGCCAGTTTTTTTTTATTATTGGATTAAGGCTTCGACGATTGGTCAATATGGCATCAGTCTGCTTAGCCAGATTTTAATCTCAACGTATTATAGCATATTATTATTATTGTTTCTAATTTTTATAGTTAAAAATAGGTTAGTTTTGTTTTCTAACACTTGTTTTTTACGTGAAGAATCAATTTCATTTACTATAGAATTTTTTTATTTTCTATTATTTGTATAAAATCGTCGACCCGTATAGTGGAAAACTTATGATGGATATTCACTTTTGGAATGTTGGTTAAAACGTTCGACTGTTTTTTCCATTTTGTTAAAGGTATGGGTACTTTAATTAGAGCTTCTAATTTTAAATTTTAAATCTTTACCAGCAAAATCATTTGAACACAATATGCAAATTGTACATAATGCACCTTCTATATACGTTCTACATGTTTGGAATAAACCGACCACGCATATCGCCAATCAGTTTGAAATTTTAAATGTCGATTTTGTGTAATAGGACATTCATAAATTATTACATATAGGTGGAATCCAGTCTTACTGGAATCCATGGATGCTTTAACAATTTATACTTTTTAACGCCTTCAATAGCATTGCAGTTATCTAAATAAAAACTAATGTCATGATAGGTATCTGGTACCTAGTTGATTGTGAGTTGTAACTATCGGATAGTTAAATAGTTTCCCTCTGATGAAGAAACTGATCTTTCTTTTTCCATGGTAGGTATTTACAATATTGTATTGTTATTCGGTGCAGTAATTAAAGGTTTTTTTAAATTTTCCACACCAATGTCGATTGATTAGAATTATTTCTTTTCATTTTTATAATAGTTTTACAGTAAACTTCACACAAAAATAAACTTACGGATGCCGAATACACTCGTAAGGTAGAAGATACGAGTGTCAATCACTCAAACATATTACATAGGTATTATGTATTAATTGAAAAAAAGTGTAAGTCAGAGTGTTCACTGTGTAATGGGTGGTGACGGTGTTGAATTTAAATTCAATGACATAATATTATTCTATAGGAAAAACGATTCTGAGCAGTGAACAGAGGCGGTTTGTCAGCCTAGGTCCCTAGGATATTTTATATTTATATTCGTATTAGTTATTATTAATACGGTAGCCGGTTGAGTTGAATTATTATTATTTGTTCAATATACATATCCTAATTGTATATAATAATAATAGGTAACCTATACTTTAGAAGTTTCAAGTACCCGCGAATAATATTTTTAAAATATAAAACAAAATTAAAATCGTTCTTATATTCGTTTAAATATCTAATTTCTTCCAAATTTGAATATAAACATAACAATAAAAAAAATCTTGTTTTCATATTTTTATATTTTTTGGTTACATAATAACCTACTTACGTGGAACCTTGTTTTAAATTTTCAATCCTTAGCTATGAAAGTTGAACATTTAATTAATTTTTAACTTCAAAATCATTTTTTAATTTTGTCAAAACGCGAACTTTAATGATTATAAAAAAATGTATTTTTAATATTTTTTAAACTTCTATTTTAACAATATATCAGGAGCCTTGTATTAAATTTTGAAGCTTTTTGAATACAATTTCATTGACATTTACCTATAGAAAAAAAAAACTAAAAAAATCGGAAACTGAGATGTCTGTAAACAGCTTAAAACAAGTAAAAATATTTTGAATATTGCATGGTGTTTATAGAAAATGCTAATATAAACATTTAGTAAACACGTCATGTATCTACTGTCATGACAAATGCATTTGTTTTAGAGTTACATCACAAACCAAAATCGATTTTATTGAAAACAGATTTTGCGTAAAAATTCCCGTTTTATCTTAATTTTTTTTTTTCCCTACGCTTTTGAAAACTACTGGGAATTTAAAATGTTGACCTCCCGATTGCAGGGGCGTAATTACGGGGGGGGGATCTCCCCCATGAGCTGTATTTATATATTGTCTTATACTCTTATACCTACAAAATGTTCAAATACAAACTTATAAATTATTACGAAACTAGAAAAAAAAAATGTTTAGTTTTTTTGGTATGAACATTATACACAGGTATAAAAATATTTACCCAAAAAACGATTAGCATATTTCAAAATAAATGGTCTGATTCATTTTAATTCTTATTTATTAATAACACTTTGTGCCCTGCCACACACTGTACCAAAATACAGTACCTACTTCCTACACAATACATGCATACACATTATAGGCGGTAAGTAATTCGATATTGGGAAAAACCCCCATTCCAAAAACATATTATTATAATAGTAAAATGTAACTTCAAATTTACATTTCGTAAA
>NC_042493.1:47331939-47332417 GCF_005508785.2 Acyrthosiphon pisum
CTTTCCACAGCCTTTGGAGTATCAGTTTAGACACGACGACTAAGGGAGCTAACCATCCACAAGGGTCATAAACACGCGCTACCTCACCTAGGAGTTGTCTTTTCGTAAGCTATTTTACTGTCTCGGTCGCATGTGTTTGAATGGAAAACGTATCCTTAGTCGCATTGTATGACACACCCAAGAGCTTAATGTCCATATCCAGGTGGTCCTGCAACTGCAAACGCGTGACACAATGTTCAGCTGGAACTCCCTGTAACACTGAAGTACAATTACTAGCCCACTTCCGTAATGAGAGTCCACCTTGTTTTAATAGACTTATGAGTTCTCGCTGTAGCTCAACCAACTCTTTGGCAGAATCACGTCCAGTCATGACCTCGTCCACATAAAAGTCTTGACGAAGAACTTGTGATGCTGTCGGATGTGACGCTGCCTCGTCATCAGCTAACTGACGCAGTGTCCAGATAGCTTGATAGGGTGA
>NC_042493.1:47332517-47332819 GCF_005508785.2 Acyrthosiphon pisum
TGTAACAAGTGTTGAGTCGGTATTGTTGAATAGGATCCGATGGATCAGCACGCCATAAAATACATTGATATTTCCTGTCAACCGGGTGCACCAGAATTTGGCGGAACATATTCTGTTTAATATCGGCGCTGAAGACGAATCGTGAAAATCGGAAGTTGATTATGACACTTACAATGTTGCGTTGTAACTTCTGACCTTTGTGTAGATGGTCGTTAAGTGACTGACCTGTGTTCATAACGCTGGGACCCGTCAAAGACAACCCGTAACTTGGTCGTGGGGGCTGTATGGTCGACAGATATGAT
>NC_042493.1:47332869-47352691 GCF_005508785.2 Acyrthosiphon pisum
TGGGCTGCTATGGTTTCAACGGATGTAGATGATGGTGTCGGAGGTATGTTCACGTTACTATGTCTACCGTGGCTTCAGGTAAATGCAACAACGTATGGTGTTTGGCTTGACACACGTTACACACTTTATCCATCGTACATTGTTTTTTCTGATGGCCTGGACGCAGACAGTTCCAACACAGTGATGACTTCAGAGCTAACGTTCGTTGTTCTTCGACACTAGCTTTCATGAACATGGAACATTTGTATATGCTATGTGGTAATGAACATACTTGACAAGATGGCTTACTGTCCTGTTGTCTTACCATAGTAGCATGTGAAACAGTTTTTGTTGTTGTCTTTGGCTTACTAGGACCATGCCTAAACTGTATGACCTCAAGAGCATGAACTCGATTCTCTATGAACTCACTCAAATTGTGCCATGTGGGAAAGTTAACATAGCTGGTCGAATCAATTTCCCAAGTCTTCCTCATCTCAGGTGGCAGCTTTGTAGACACCAGATGAACAAGTATGTCATCCCAATACTTGGTAGGACGTCCTAATGCTTGTAATGCCCTCACATGTTTGTTGGTGCAATCAATTAGGTTTTTTAATGCAATTGCAGACTCCTGCTGAGCAGCTGGTTGTGAGAACAAATGATGCATGCGTATTTGAAACACCAAGTACTTGTTATCATATCTACTTACAACAGACTTCCACGCTTCTGTGTAATTAGTTGCATCCGACGACAGTGATGATATGACCGTAGCAGCTTGTCCTATTAAATTCGTTTTCAGATAGTACATTTTCTCGGTGTTGTTTATGTCTTTGTTTTTATGTACCATCGTTTCAAATTGATCTTTAAACGAATACCACTCTTCTAAATTACCTCCAAATTGTGTTAAGTTGATTGGTGGTAGCCGAATGTTTTGTTGAACAGTTTGCCTGTTTTCACTGATAGTTAGATTTGACAATGATTCTAAAAAATCGGCCTTCAGTGTAACATATGTGTTAGACACTTCCATCAGCTTGTCTATGTGTTCTTGTTGTTTTTCATCTTCCTCTAGATCGGCTAACTGCTCATGTATACCCATGTATGATGTGAATGCATCTTCGAGCAGCGCTAATTGGGTTTTTATGACAAATTCATTTAGTTTTTCAATCAGATCCTTAGTATGAGCACTTCGTTTCTTCTCGATTAATTTCCTCTTGTTGAGGAGCTTTTTTTTTATTATTTCCATATTGCGCGGCGCACTATGACGATTTCATAGCGGATACGGACGAGACGCACTGTCAATATGGACGCGACGCACAACGTAACACGACGCACTATATTGATGAATATACGATGCTGTGATCAGGCCCGAAGGACCAAAAATGTTGGGCAACTATGTAAAAAAATATTAATGCATGATGGTTGTGAAAAAAAATGTGCTTTTACAACGGCATCAGCGGACTGTATATTTGTTGCAATGACAATGAATAAAACGTACATGTGTATATATACAAAACATATACATAACTCTGAAAAACAGCAGGTATAATACAATTCGGGGACGTACCACAGTACAACCGCGGTTCTACTCAACTCGGTGATAAAGATATAAATGATAACATAACATAAGATTAAGCAATTAATTAACATACGTACTTGGTATGTGATTTAGGTACTATCAATATAGTATAAGACTCAGGACTTAGAAGCCGAAAGTATTATTTTCAATTTTAGGTTTGGTTTCGGGTATCAGTATTTATTTTTTACCGATTTCGGTTTCGGTTTCAGTTATCGGTATTATTTTTTTCCAATTTCGATTTCGGATACCGGTATTGATTTTTTCCGATTTCGATTTCAGTTTCAATATCGGTTTCAAACCCAAGATTATTATTATATTATTATAATAATTTATAATTTATAATGACACATACTCACGTACTCGCCAATCGCCACACATCTCGTGGCGTACGATTTAGCACCTGGTTGTCCCACAATTTGATAAACGTGATTTACCTAACATGAGATCTAATATCATAGAAGTATACAATATAATAGAAACGACACTCGAACCGCGATCGATCTGTTTACATGTCCAATTTGTTTTTAAAATAATAATTTTTTTTGGATTCCATATTATGATGTTGTAATAAATAATCACAACTTACAATGTATTTAATATTTAATATTGATTGCTATGTACGGTAGAACAATTTTACATAAACACGATATTTATTATTTACTACCATATTATGCAGTATAAATATTATACTGTTCATAGTTTTCCACCAGACATTCAATTAGGTATACCTATATTTAAAATATTTCTTATGTATAAAGCTTTTTAAATATTAGATATTAATATTATAATTTTTCGATTTCCGTTCCGGATATTGGCGTTTTTTTTTCGGATTTCATTTTTAGTTTCAAAAATCGGTATTATTTTTTTTTTCAATTTCGTTTTCGGTATCGAAAATTGGTAATTACTTGTTCCAATTTTGTTTCCAGTTTCAGATATCGATATTTATTTTTTCCGATTTTGGTTTCGATTTTGGATATCGGTATTTATTTTTTCCGATTCCGGTTTCGATTTCGGATATCGGTATTTATTTTTTCCGATTTGGTTTTTGGTTTTGAATACTGATTTTGAATTTTTCCGATTTCGATTTCGGTTTTGATTACCGGTATTAGTTTTTCTCGATTTTGTTTTCGGTTTCGGTATCAATTTCGGTTTTTAACGGTTTTAACCGGTAATCAAAATTGGTATCCAATATCGGTTTCAAGCCCTGGTATAGGTACATAGAAGGTATATAAAATAAATTGCCACAGTTTGTATAATGTATCTTATTGGTTTTGTCACAGATTGTATAATGTAAATTTTTTTGCCACAGTTTACATATCAACTTTTAGAAAAATGTTAATTTTGCAGCAGTTTACAATCTCAGATTTTTTTTGAATATAAATTATTTTATCAAGTATTGATTTTTTATTAAATACATTTTTTTTTAATAAACCTAAATTGTTTTATCAAGTATGGATTTATTTAATAAATATGGACTGTTTTTAAATATAAATTGATTTATCAAGTGTAGATATTTTTTTATAAAATGTAGATTTTTGTCAAATATAAATATGCAGTCATTTTATTAAGTATACAGTAGTTTTATTAATAATTTATATATGTTTATAACTTTCCAAAACATAATAGACTAAGTATATACCTAATTATGTATAATTTGTAAACTTTTATTTTTGTTATGTTGGTTTAAAAATCATAAAAGGAAGAATACGTATAAGGAAGATGCTAGTATTGAGAACTCAGGGTAGGTATGTTAATATTGAAATATCATTTTTATACTTCCACAGTCTTTACTATTTGTTACCTACACAATACTCTTATAATATCACTTCTTATTCAGTTCAGCAGTAGTTCTATGAATAAAAAAAAATTTTATAATAAGTAGGTACCTAAGAAGAAGTAACTATTAATTAATTATGATTAATGAGTGTACAAACATATATGGGATACTGAGTAAATGGTTGTATTTTTATTTTCTGAATAATGCAATATAAGATAATCATTATTCAAATACATTTATACCTATCAATTAACTTTTAAAATTAAGAGGATCCGCATGTGTTGTCTACATCTTACAAGTGAGTAAAATATCAAATTTTACGCTCAGAAGATCTTGCTTAGCTAGAGCCATTAATTTAAAAATTAGAGTGAACTGATGTCTTATAACATTTAAAGGTAAAATTATTATCTACGTAATCTCATAGGCATTTTATTATATTTTAATTTTAAAGCGAGTTATGATATTTTAAAATTTTAAATTGTTTGTACATCTTTAAATACTCATAACTGGCTTTAAAATTAAAATATACCTAATAAAAAGCCTATGACTTTGCTCAGATAATAATCTTACCTTTAAATTGTGTAAGATTGAGTCAAATTTTATATTGAAAATAATTTTTAAGCCAACAGAGCTAAAAGTAATCTGCTGAGCGTAGAATTTGCTATGTTACACACTTGTAGGACGGAGACAACACATACTTAGGTTAATTTTTGGTTACAAAATTGTTTAAGAGATCATGGCACCAATGTCTCTTTGTATGTCAAACTGTGATGTTAATGGTAATGAACAATCTGTAAAAATTAATTTATTATGACTATAAAACGTATGAACTGATTAGTAACTGCAAATCATTATATCATAAATAAATTAACTGAGTTAGAAGTTACTTTAAAAAAAAAATAATGTACTAACTGCTATTCAGCTAACTTATCATTTCTATCTAATCTTCTTTCCTCTAAAATTGACAGTCCAGAATCACTATCCCGGGTCTCATTCAATGTCCCCTCCCACCGTACACGATCATCTGTTCCATTCCATTTACCTTTCTCTTCCTCAAACTACTATCTTAACTCAACAATCATCCTTCTTATGCGCATTGCTAATACTGATCCTGTATTCTCACTGTAAAGTTGAGCCTAGTTTCCATAAAGCAAATTATTACTATGATATTCATGTAATAAAGGGTTCGTCCCGTATTGTCAAATAAATAAATAACTTATTCATTTTTTTGTTTTGCAAATAAAACAATGTTATATATAGGTGCATTTTTAACATTTGATTTCTCACCTCATATTAGTTATGCTTGTGATAGAGGTGAAGAGTACTTAAGAAGTAATATACAAATTTAAGGTAAAATTAAAGACTTATGCAAATAAGATATAAAAATAAAAAGGGCAAAAACACACATAATAATTAATTATAATCGCTATGAAATTAAAGCAAATGAGACATTTATTTTACTAAAATTATATTTTTACGTTTTAATGTTATGTTTAACAATACAGACTGATATAAATATACAAGTTTATTATTATTTGTTTGTTATTTTACATGCTATGTTTATTTCTCACTTTCTCACTCAATTTTTGTGATTTTTAAAAAAAAAACAATGTTTTCATGTACTATAGGTACGAGTTGTAAATATACTATTGAAGAAAATAAAAGCATTTTTATGGTCTTAAAAGGTATGACAGACACAAAAATAAAAAAACACACATTATTGTAAAATCAATACATTCTTCGTTCCCCTCAGAATCTAAAATGTAAATGTGTAAACATATTAATTTTATTAAATTTTCTTAAAGCCGTAATGATTGTTATTTATTAATTATAAATATTAAGAGATTTACATAACTCAACTGCGATATTAATACAAATTCTAAGCCCAAAAGACTTTACTATTTGTTTAAATTATATAAATATATTTTTTTTATATATACTTATTATTATGTTCATGCTTACAACTATGATTGTAATTTTAATTTAATATAATATAATAATATGGTATTAATATTTAGATTCAGTAAGCCGTTCAGTAAGCCGCTCAGTTAGATAATAAATAATGTAGGTCCAAGGACTATTTCCAGAGTAGGTCATGACTAGGGCTGGGATTTATATGTAATAAAAGAAACCAAAAATATGTACATTCATATGTAATTAAAGTGGTCAAAATATGTAATAACAAAATATATAAAATATGTTAATATGTTAAATTAAAATATAATTCTAAATCAATTTTTGAATAATATAATTCATTGTTTTAAATTTTTAATAAATTTTTTGCAACTGGGTCGTATCAATTACCTTCTGGTAATACTAGATTTAGTGCTGTATCTCAGACTTCTATTCCACACAGCAGCCAGTACTAGTGAAGAGTCTAATGCACTTAATCAACCACCTAAATTTAATAGTTGGGTAAAATTTCTCAAAACTATTTAAGATTTTAGAAAGTTACGAAATGAGTATGTGTATGTTTATTGTATATTATATATTTAGGAATGGTAAAGTAAAATTGGAAGGATGGAGCTGTTTATACAGGATGTTCTGATAAAGGTGTCAAACTTTAAGAGGTATAAACCTCAAAAGCAACAAAAAAAGTCCTTATAACCATTATCGAATTCTTAGTAATAATTTACATCAGTTTACCAAGATTGCGATCAGTTTTGAACTTATTGTTTAGAATTTGTATTATACCATGTATCTCTAGTATACTCTTTAGTATACTTCTATTGAAAATAAATAAATAATTCACCTTTTCCGCTTACTTCATTATTTGGAATGTTGGTGTAAACTTACCAGCTACCAGTTGAGGATCACTTTTCAACAATTCAACCAATATTGCAATTCTTGCATTTGTTGCTGAGTTGGTCGAGACGACATTATAACTAGAAATTATAGACAAGAGGCAAGACAATCCGTTTAACCAAATAAACAGCTAGTACTACTAGCACAGAATAGTTAAAACTAGGTACTCTATGCTACTAGTATTAGTGTAGATTATTTTCTGAATTTCTGATATGGCTTACATTATTATTTATTAGACAGACTGTTAACGGACTACAGTAGTAAATGTTGAAGGTGTCTACTGGTAAAAAACTACTTAAACCTACCTACTAGTAAAAGTTACAAAATAAAGTAGTTACAATTTACCATCCACAGAAATAGGTAATAAAGAAAAGAAAGTGTGTTCCGTGTTCCGTGAATAATTTTTGTCGGATGGCATTGGAGAATAGCCTTTTGTAGTCGAATTCGACAAAATCGATAGAGTTTACTCGTATGCGACTTTTTGTTGATCAATTTCAAGAATAGGGCCCCAGATTTTGATAATACGTATGTGTTATGAGCTAGTAGTCTAGTAAATATTATACAGAAAAAATTTTCATATTGTGTAATTTAATTAAATGCTTACAATGTGTTCAAATGTATTGAATACCTGATTGTTTATATTTAACTGTATGGTTAAATATAGCTAACTATATTAAACCTAATATTGTTTTTGTTATTTTTGTTTTTTATATTTTAGAGGTGCAATAAAACATACTCAAATTCAGAGTAAAGATGAAGTTGAAGATACTGATGTAATTGAAATAAATACTGAGCCAGAGGACCAAATCATGGATATAACTCAGGGCACTACATTTTCAAACAACATAGAAAAAGTTAACGGAAATAAAAATACTTGCAAAATATGTAATGCAACTTTTGATAATTTTGAAGAAACTATAGTACATAAATATTTAACACATAGAAGTAAACCTTACATATGTAAAGTTTGCAATGTAAAATTTATTTTTGGTGTGCATTTGTGTGTACATCAGGCTGAACATGATCATAATCCATGCATGAGAAATTCATCTGTAAATCCATCAGAAATTCAGTCTTCATCTAAAAATAATTTGACTATAAATCCAAGTAGAAATAGCAAGAACTCTAAATCAACATCGGAATTGGCAAAAAAATCCTGCAATACTAATACTTCAGTAAATTTAAAACAAAATGTAACCAACATGGTAACCCAAAGCAAAATAATTTAAAGTATCGAACTGGATTTAGACAAGAGGAGTAATATTGGCATTGTAAATTCTCAAAGATATGTTTCTCCAAATACCCCAAATTTTAACAGAAATCATAAGTGTAAAGATTGTGATAAACATTTCACTACACGCACCAAATTAAATATCCATCAAAAGAAACATAAACATCAAATGATATGTAATGAGTGTCATACAAAATTTGTGTCAAAGAGAAACTTTGAAAAACACTTACTATCACACACAAATGTTGTAATGTCTAATGGTGATTCTGTTTCTGGAAAAAAAATAATCAAGCGCACAGATGTCAAAAAAAAAAAAAAACAGAATATTTTGCTAAATAAAAATTCAAGGAAAGTTAAATGCAATTGGTGTCCTAAAACTATAACAAGATGCAACATGCTTCGTCATATTAAAAATTTGCATCTTCATACCGATCCTATATACTGTATAAACTGTCCAATGGCATTCAAGGATATGGCCTCATTGAGATTGCATAAGTCTAGAATTCATTAAATTTAAGTAAATTTAAAACACTTGATTTGTATGCATTTCAATTTTAATTAATATAATTCGATAATTTGAGAAATGTAATGTGTGGTTAGTAAAGTCATAGTTGGGTTCCTTGGTTAAAGCTTAATATACAATAGTCAGAGTAATCAGACCAATTGAGATTATTCTATAAATAATTGTAATTTTTTTTATTGTGTAATGTAATTTTTATAATTTATTTTGACTAAAACTAAAATACTGTATCATAAGTAAGTAGTTTTTTTATGATTTGAAAATTAAAATAATTGTTTTATATCAGATTTGAGATGTTTAAAATAAACAATTTGAGTAATATAAAAAAATACTATTTTTAGCTTATTAGTTTTTTAATTATTTGTGGTAGTTAATTATTGATTATTTATTACTGTTACGAGTATATAAACAAATTTAGGTATACAATTTAACTTTAAGTACCCATTAAATAATCGTTCATTTTGATAAATATTTTTAGAGTAATAGAACATTAATTGTATTTTTTGATTTATAAGTATACCTAATATAGACTAAATTAATATTTAATTAAATTAAATACTAAATACATACCGATACTTACTTTTTAAATAAAAACATCAACTATATTTTATTACTTTAAAAAATAAAGAAATTTAGAACTTAGAATTAATTAAATCTTTATAAATTGAAGTACATGAACTTTACTGTGATACGTAAATTAGGTACGCCAATTTCTATCAGAATCCACATAATTTCTGTACAATTCAAAAAAAAAAACAAGATAAATTTCAGTCGTTGAAAATTGTCAAGCTTACAGCTCTAATTATGAATACTCCGGCTATATAATAAACAACGACGCCGGGATTAGTTAATTAGGTCACAAATGACCTTTTCTCGTTGAAAAAAAAGTTAATATGTAAGTTGAATACCAACAACAGGTAAGACTGTTCATTCCATTTTTTAAATATCATTATTTTGAAGTCAACATATTGTAAAGCTATGGTGGTAGGTATATGTGTGGCTGGTCCGGCCAAACATAAACCTTTGACATTTTCGCGAGCGTGCTTGCAGCTATCTGATTACATATTCCAAAAGTATATTAATGATAAAATAAACATATAGTGTAAATTTCCAGTATATATATATATGGTTATTGTTTTTTGAATTACAACAAAATAATAAAATTGCTCGATAAAAAATCGAATGAATACCCAATGTTGTAAAAACTGAACTTCAAACTCTCATAAAAATGTAATTTGACTTTCTGGTAGACATTTTCTTATTGATAAAGGTAGACAAATTTATGAAGAATCTTGTATTAAATTTTCATGTCTGAGATTAAATAGTAACTTATTCTCTTTATTCGCTTTATTCCTATACTTTTACTGTCTCTGCTTAGAGAAAAATATGTAGGTATTACAATTTAAAAAAAAATGCGAGACATTATTTGGTTCTGATTTGTGAACACAGTATATGAGGGGTGTAAATCCAAAACGTAGGTACTATTTCCATTAACATAATGGAAATAATACTTTTCGCAGTATTGTAAATTTTAAAATGCAAAAAATATGGTTCTTTATCCGGGTTTATAGGTTAGGTTAGGATACCTTAGGCTGGTCCTTATTTTTGATTTGCGACTTTTTTCATATTACCCCCTCTAAAAAAGTTCAACTACAAAAAAAAACATACAAAAAAGTTTCGTGCAAATTCTTTAATTTAAACCCGTGCCACAAAAGCTCTACTGTTACAAAAATGGAAAATTTCAATATTATAAAATGTTTTGATTTTCTTAAATATAACTCTATAAAAAAAAATGTTACGAACAATTTGTGAAGACACAAATGATAGAAAACTTAATTGACTACAATTTGCTTCGTATATATTTCCTTGCAAATATTTTACTTTTTCAAATATATTAATCGAAAGGTTAAAAAAAAAATAATCTTAAAAATTTAGATATTTTCGGCAATTTAACATACAAATAATTATAATAACAATTTATAATCAATAATAAAATAATTACTTAATACTTATTACTTATATAGTTATATCTTTTATAAATTATCTTATTATCTAATTATCTTTTATAAATCTTAAATTGTGTAACTGTGTAAGTGTTATTTTTTATGGTCAGGATATTTTTTACAATAATCACTAACAATTTGTAGAAGGTTACCTAACCTAGGTATTGTTTTTGAAATGTATCTTTGGTTATTTTATTGTTATAATTCCCTATAAGTTTTATTCCTCTTTCAGCAATATTATTTATAACTGGGATATTTTTTAAAACTAACAGAGCTTTATTATACTCTTCGTTATTATTGTCCCAATATAAAAGGTCTTCATTAAAAAAAGTAGTATTGATTGCAAATCATTTAAATAGTTGTTTAGTATTGACACACATAAAGGCATAGACTTCCTTTTCTAAAAACTTATTTGCATTTTTTGGAGATATAGGTAATTAAACATTGTGCATTTAAACTTAATTCTGATGAATCGTCGTTGTTTAGAGCATAAATAATTTTTTTTAGCATCCAGTGGCACAGCTTCATCGAAAAAAGAAAATTCACATAATTCTGCAGATAAAAACCATAAGTGACCACAAAACTCTTTAACTCCTATCTAAGATGTATCTTTATCTATATAGCTATAATGTAAAAGATTTTTTTATAAAAGTCAAGTCTTGTAAAGGTGCTTTGATTGAAGATGGTGAATTACCTAAACCATACTTTATGTGTAATCGTACAATAAAAATGCAAATACTCCTTAAGGCACTTTCTTCTTTGGGTGTTTATCTAAACTGTTCACGAAATAAACATATTTTTAAACTATAAATAGTTTTTGGCCATCCACCGAGCGTGATGAATAGCACTTGGTATTTAAAGCTAATATCACATCAAAGTTTTCCGCCCAAAAAAATGACTGTTAATTCTAGTAACTCTCGGTAATCATCTATTGGTTGCTTTTCTAAAATTTGATCTTTAGAAAACTTAATAATATGATCACATACGTCATTTACAGAATCCATTACAATACTATTTTGTATGCCAGGATTTAGGATTAAAATTGTTAGGGTCAATTGTTCCCCAGGCTTGTTGGAACCTTTTAAAAATTGTCACGTCTGGGCCCGATGTTGATTAAAATTTTAAATCAAACACACTTTTCAATATAATTTCATATATTATATGTTGACTCACGTAAACTATTCCGGGTAACCATTGTAAATCAGTAAAATAAAATATATCTCTTACAAAGTATAACACATTGTGAAAACTTAACACACAGTATTTAAGTATGACACTGGTTGTTGCTATAATTCAACTGAGAAACAAATCGATAAATAGCAAAATGATAATAATTGACAATCTATAATGATTTGATAAACCCGATAACACATCACGTACCTACCTAAGTCCTAAGTGTAATAATGCACAATGATGTAGATTTTAGAATGCAGATAATACTTGTTTTTGTTGTACGAGTAATGAATGTTACAGTGTGTCATGGAAATGGTCTTCACGTAATAATCGAAAAATATGGGTATAGGTATTAGGTAAACTACTCAGTATTCTATTCGTACAATCGTACCTAACGATTCTATACTAATTTATTATATCATAGATTAAACTTGTAGTATTACTTAAAAACTATACTAGATAGTACCTACCTTTTTTTTTGTAATCGGAGGGGGGACTGCGTTAGGATTACGTCCCCTATATTATATCGTACCTGAATAAGTTTATGTTCATTTAAATCACATTATATAATTAAGTAAACATTTTTTTCCGCGTTAAAAAATAGTTACAAATATTTATATTTTTAAAATTTAAACTCAAATATTTTTAAAAATTAAATATTTAAAAAAAATGTATAATTATAAAACTGTTGTAATAATAATAACGTGTAATTATAGTCCTTACAATGTTTTTTTAAATCATTAATTATGATTAATTATATTGAAAAATTAACGATTTCGAAATTTTTTTATAATTAAAACTTAATAGCTTTTGTGGCACCGGTTAAAGTTGATCAATTTGTCTGAAATTGTTTTCTTATGCTTTTTTTAAGTTTTGTAACTGATTTTAGGGGGGTAACTTGAATATTTTGCAATTTTTTTTTCTTCAACTATACCAGAAAAATGAATATTATTTAAAAATTGCTATAAGTTATATCCAGTGTTAAACCCAGATAACAAAAATAATATCTAGATAAGATAAAGCTAATTTCGTAAGCAATTATCTAGATTCAGATTCAGATGATCATTTTTACTTTTATCTAGATAAAGATAAAGATACATATTTTTTTTTATATAGATACCATAATAGATATTTTCATTTTTTGTTCAATATACGCAAAAAATAAATATATTTCTTAATTATTTTAGACAAATTCTTTTGGTATTTTACTACTTCCTCACTATCCAAAAATCAAGATAATATTATTATTATAACGTGAAGTTGTGAACGTCTAGCGGGACAGTTCCGAATTCCGAAGACTATAATAATATACATTAAACTGTATAGAGTATATAGACTTACAGTCATGACTCATAATAGAATATTTCCATTACGAGTTCACGAAATAATGTGCGGTGCTGGAAGAGGGTGATACACTTGTACGCAATAACAATATTAGGTATTTAGTTTTATATAAATAGACAAGAATGATATTGTTTCATTGAAACCATTTGTATTAATCAACATTACATGAGAAACGTAATAATAAATAACAAAGAACAAACACATTCGTGTCAGCGATAATGTGCCGAGATACTATACCTAAATATGGCTATATCAATACAATTTTGATTGATCAATGATAAAATTAAAATAAAAATTAAAAGTACCAAACTACCAACAAATCAATCGAAACTAAAAAGTATTTATTTATTTAGATATATTTATCTAGATAGGTAGGTATACAGTTTATCTTTGATGACAATCAGATACCTAATATTTTATTTATCTAGATAAGATAAAGATGCTGTAGTTTTATATATTTGATAGATATCGAAAAACAAAAAAACACATTGTGTCGCATATTTTGTTGAATTGAATCTGAAAGCATTTTAACAGCCTATAAGTATACATAAATACAACAAAAAAAGACCATTAAAAGAATAAAGTTTATTAAAATTATTGTAACACAATTGTTCTATTTTTTCTTGCAAATTTTTTGATGATGGAGTCATTGTCAATATGTTTTACAATATCCTTTTCAATATTAAGTATTGAAATTGTGTTGAAACGATTTTGAAGCATAGATGTTTTTAAGCGTCTCATTGCCGAAAAAGAACGCTCACATGTTGATGAACTAATTGGAAGAGTGATCGTCACTTGCAACAATTTGTACAAATTTGGGTAGACTTGCTTTGAGACATATTTTTTTATATCTTCAAGCTTAAAATCATTTTTATCGCATGAACTTTTAATACAATTTTTGGCAACTGTCATTTCTGATCTTAAATCTTGTTTAGATATGCCCAACAAGTCCTGAAAATATTTTTTTGAAGTAAATCAATTTATTTAAATGTACCTATATCATGCACATTATTTAAATAGTATATACCTGATAATGTTCAATAAAGAATTTACTCTCATTAAAGTTTAATTTTAAGAAATTATCAACTGCAGAAGCCATTTGTAAACTCTCAGTTGAAAATCTTTTTTCCATGTTAACTATAACAGCATCCAAAGTTTTGAAATAAGCATTAACTCTAAAATGAATTTCAACTGAGTCAGATTCAGTAGACTGACATTCTGCACCAGTGGTTGTCGACAAAACAAAACCTTGAAGTAAATTTGATTCATATCTTTTTCTTTTTGATCCTAAAATAATAGGTACCTTATAAATATGCGCACTTAAAATAATATTTACTTAAGATTTAGGAATAAAATGAAATACTTGTTTTCTTTTTCATAGGCAATTTCCAAAGATAAGTTATATTTTTCAGCAAAATTTTGAATGTTTTTCCATATCTCATTAAATCCCTCATTTGATCTTGCCTCTTTTAGACTTTGTATAACTCCTTTTATCATATCATTTGCCTTTCCCAATGTAGCAGTTTTTTCTTGAAACATATTACATAGTATGTTTATAGTTAACAATACATTATGTAAAATGAACAAGTGTACCAAAAAGGACCCATTTTCAAGGTTAGAAAGGATTCCTGAAATATTGTTTAGTATATAAATTCAGATTAAATAATAATAAATAATTTTTTTTAACCTATTGATTCATTAACACTTTTATCAACTTCATTTTCAATTTCGTCTTTTAGTATATCAATAATACACCCATAACTATTTAATACAGCTTCACAGTTTCTATATCTGCAATTCCATCTGGTATCACTCAACCGTATAATGGACTTATTTTTTATTAATAATTTTGCTTGCATATCAATTAGTTTTTTATTTTTTGTTGGATATGAAAAGTGAACATATAAAGCTTCCAAAGTATTAAATACATTTCTGGTTTCCTTTAACAGTTATTAAATGTGGACATTAATACTTTGCAATTTATACCTACTACTCAGTACTTATATTTACTTTTAAATGTTTACACATATCCATAATTACTAGGTTCATCCTATGTGCCATGCAATGTGTGAATATAGCATAGGGAAAGGTGTTTTTTATTTTTGCTTGAATACCATTAAATTTTTCTGCCATTACATTGGCACCGTCATAAGAAACAATTTGAGCCTTATTTAAACTGCAGTGTTTAAAGTATTTAAGAATATGACAATAAAGACTTTCAGCATCTTGTTTTTCAGAAGTATTGATAAAACCTAAAAACCTTTCGAATACATCTAATCCAACTGTGTAACGTATGCAAACAGCCATTTGCTCTTCTTTGAAACATCTTAAAAGAATAAAAATATTTCTTTTCCAAACAATATTTAATACTAAAGGTAAAGACACCAGTAAATGCTTCTGATTAATTTAACCCTAAAAAAATTAATAGGTATACAATTGAATAGGTATTACCTTGCTTCATCACACATCAACCCAAACATTCCAGTAATTTCAACTTCTTCTATTATTTTTTGCCTTACATCATCAGCACATAAATGTAATAACTCATCTTGCATTAAATGACTTGTGTAGTTGGTGGGACTAGAATATATTTTATTAAATTCTGAATTATTTTTAGAGAGTAATTTACAAATTTCTTTAAAGTTTCCTGGAAAGTTTATTTTTTAAATATTAACATAATAATAAACAGTAATGTTATTAATAATTTTATGTAATAATTGTAATAACTTACCTTGGTTTAAGGAGTTTAAACTTTCATCGTGCCCCCTTAAAGCCAAACCTTGACTAGCTAACAATAATGCTATATCAATAAGTGTACTCATATATTTTCTATTGCTTTCTACAAGTAATTTATGCTGGGTTGATAATTGGGCATGAACACTTCCTGTAATTTGAGTATTTTGATGAGCTTTCCACTTGGACGTCATGCACGTTAAATGAAATTGAGCAAAAGAATGGGCTTCTAATTTACAAGCTTTATTTTTATTAGCCCCTCTTGACCCACTTAACTGTAAAATGAGGATAGCATACCCAATTTTTCATTTATGAATATCATACATTTTTAATAAAAGTTAAATTTAATATTTATTCAAAGATTACTTTTTTCCAATTTTTAAAACCAGAGACAGTAAATACATCTTCATATTGTGTTCTACCATCACTAAAAATACGGCAAGCATAACAAAAAATAGCATCTAATGCAATACTATATTCAAGCCAATCATGTTTAGCAAAGTAAGATGAGTTAAAGCTGCGATTTTGTAAGCCAAATTTAGATTTTGGATAAGACTAGAGGAAATCATAAACCATAATTTAAAGATATTACTATTATTTAAATAGGTATAAAAAGTTAACTTACATTTAATATTGGCTGGGCCGGTCCAGAAACTAATGTTCCCAGATCATCCACAATAGGCTTAAGTTTTTGTATTTCCTTTTCAACCGTGGAAATACTTACACTCACTGTAGTGGTAGTTTCTGTAGCTGTTGTAATGGGCGTTGAGGTTAAACACAGTTGGTCTTTTAAAACAGTTGATGATTCGTGTGTTAGATTATTTTGTTTTTTATTTACATTAAAAATATCATATTATGTAGTACTTTTAGACATTTTATTATTTATTATTATTTTATTATTAAGGCTCACCAACGGTTAAAGAATATTTTAAAAATACGAGATATAAAAATATAAAATAATTAAGGAGTACCTAGCCAGTAGCCACTATTAAAACAGATTAACACATTAGTTATAACGGCGGCGGCGGTGGACTTGTTTACAATGCGACGCGTGTTACTTCGTGTGGGACTATGCTGCGGACTGGTAACTGACGGTTTAATTTTTCTGATATATATAGATGCGAGATAACGCTCTCGATTGTTCTCGAATAATCTTAAAGATATTATGACGTTATCGATTATACCTATAATGTTTCTCGAAGATTCTCGATAAGCACTAACGAACGAGAACATTCGCGAATAAGTACTGTACAATTAGTAAATATAATATATATCATATTATATTTTCACATAAAGACGACAAAATTTTGGGGGGGCTATTACAATATTTGGGGGGACCAAGTCCCCCAAACCTCCCCCATTTCCGCCTATGCACATTGTGAAAACTTAACACACAGTATTTAAGTATGACACTGGTTGTTGCTATAATTCAACTGAGAAACAAATCGATAGATAGCAAAATGATAATAATTGACAATCTATAATGATTTAATAAACCCGATAACACATCACGTACCTACCTAAGTCCTAAGTGTAATAATGTACAATGATGTAGATTTTAGAATGCAGAGAATACTTGTTTTTGTTGTACGAGTAATGAATGTTACAGTGTGTCATGGAAATAGTCTTCACGTAATAATCGAAAAATATTGGTATAGGTATTAGGTAAACTACTCAGTATTCTATTCGTACAATCGTACCTAACGATTCTATACTAATATCTTATATCATAGATTACAACTTGTAGTATTACTCAAAAACTATACTAGATAGTACCTACCTTTTTTTTTTTGTAACCGGAGAGGGGACTGCGTTAGGATTACGTCCCCTATATTATACCGTACCTGAATAAGTTTATGTTCATTTAAATCGCATTATATGATTAAGAACACATTTTTTTTTCCGCGTTAAAAAATAGTTACAAATATTTATATTTTTAAAATTTAACCTCAAATATTTTTAAAAATGAAATATTTAAAAAATAATGTATAATTATAAAACTGTTGTAATAATAATAACGTGTAATTAAAGTCCTTACAATGTTTTTGTAAAATCATTATTTTAAGAGTTATGATTAATTATATTGAAAAATTAACGATTTCGAAATTTTTTTATAATTAAAACTTTATTGCTTTTGTGGCACCGGTTAAAGTTGATCAATTTGTCTGAAATTGTTTTCTTATGCTTTTTTTAAAGTTTTGTAACTGATTTTAGGGGGGTAACTTGAATATTTTTCAATTTTTTTTCTTCAACTATAGGTACCAGAAAAATGAATATTATTTAAAAATAGCTATAAGTTATAACCAGTGTTAAACCCAGATAACAAAAATAATATCTAGATAAGATAAAGCTAATTTCGTAAACAATTATCTAGATTCAGATTTAGATGATTATTTTTACTTTTTTTCTAGATAAAGATAAAGATACATATTTTTTTTATATAGATACCATATTAATAGATATTTTCATTTTTTGTTCAATATACGCAAAAAATAAATATATTTCTTAATTATTTTAGACAAATTCTTTTGGTATTTTACAACTTCCTCACTATCCAAAAATCAAGATAATATTATAATTATAACGTGAAGTTGTGAACGTCTAGCGGGACAGTGCCGAATTCCGAAGACTATAATAATATACTATAACTGTATATAGTCCGGCCCACGAGAGTCCATATGTCAGAACGCGTCCGTCGCTGCGCATCGGTTCCCCTTCCATACGCTGAATCTACCGATCGGAAACCGGCCGGCAACGATCGCCGACAGCCGTCGTTAGTCGTGTTTTTATGACCCGCTGTATTCACGTTGCCGAGTGGTGGGAACAGCACTATGGTGGGAGAAAATTCGGCCGGCAGCTGTCGCGACCGTCCCTCTCAGTATTGATGCGCGGTTTACGTATGGACTCTCGTGGGCCGGACTATAGAGTATAAATAGTATAATATAGACTGACAGTCATGCCTCATAATAGAATATTTCCATTACGAGTTCACGAAATAATATGCGGTGCTGGACGAGGGTTTTACACTTTTACGTAATAACAATATTATTTAGCTTTATATAAATAGACAAGAACGATATTGTTTCATTGAAACCTTTTATAGTAATCAACATTACATGAGAAATGTAATAATAAATGACAAAGAACAAACACATTCGTGTCAACGATAATGTGCCGAGATACTATACCTAAATATGGCTATATCAATACAATTTTGATTGATCAATGATAAAATTAAATTAAAAATTAAATGTACTTACCAAACTACCAACAATTCAATTGAAACTAAAAATTATTTATTTATTTAGATATATTTATCTAGATAGGTATACAGTTTATCTTAAATGACAATCAGATATCTAATATTTTATTTATCTAGATATTAAGATAAAGATGCTGTAGTTTTATCTATAGATACTGCCCAACACTGACTAAGTCCATCAAGTTTTAGACAATATTTATTATAAATATTTTTAGATTCTGAGCGGAGCTATTGTTTTTACAATGGCGTTTATTTATTTTTTTTTTTATTTTTATATCCTGTATACAAAATTTCTTCCAGAAGGAGTGTTTCGATTTCAACATATAATACCTTATTTTTTTAGCAAATTTGATCAAGATGGTACTTTAAAGAGGTCATTTTTCGATTTTCTCAACAATTATTTAATGCCACGGGAAAAACCACCGGAAAATTACGAAAAAACGCTAAAAATGGGATTTTAATTTCTAACGCTTTGTTTATCATCATAGAAACGAATAAAAAATTATAATATTTTAATATTAATTCAACTTACATGATAAAATAAATAATAACAAAAATATAAAATATCTAGACTGTCAAACCGTCTCTGCTCAGAATCGTATTTCTTATACAATGATATTATATCATTGGATTCAAGTCTAATACAACCAATATAAAATTACCAACTTGTAATCTACTGTACAACAGAGCGACATCCACTTACCTGCTTTTTTTTTTTTTTAATGTCAATCCAATATTGGAATGTGTTATATTAATCACAAACAATTGTACGAATAATAATCACACTGGTAAACTGTAAAAAATATAATAGTTACTGCAGTATTTATTATTTAGTAATTTTATCCATACGTAGAAGCCACGCCACATCTGGTAAGGATTGGGTTTACCATTGAAACCATTCCAGAATAACAATACATATCTTTAAGTATAATAATTGTTATACATTAAGCATCAAACGAGATTACGGTGGATCGATTATTAGATTATATATTACATCGTGTAGCTATATCGTTCTAATTTTAGTATATGTAGGCCGAAGCTAGTACAAACAGTATAATATATACATGTAACTTTGCAGACTTTGTCAGGTGTAGGTACAGTGGAGTTTTGAACTTTGAATTTAAGAATAAAAATAAATTACCTTTTTGGTCTAACTTTACCGAGTATATCGTATATTATGTACTTATATATATATATGTATATATATAATATACACCTAGATTATATTATTATGTTTAACATGCAATGGTGATATTCATTGCAGAAACACACTGTACATGGTATTAACTTTAAATCACGTGTGTGTCTGTGTATGTTCGTCGGCAGACCCTTATAGTTATATGCCAATTATAACTAACTGTTACCCCAGGGACGGGCGTTATTTGTACCCCCACGAGGGGGTTTGCGCAGCTCCTTTCGGTC
>NC_042493.1:47352791-47354917 GCF_005508785.2 Acyrthosiphon pisum
GCTTTTATTCCTCAGATGATCATAATAATAATAACGCGACATCGCACAATGCGCGGACAAATGACAATCGATGTATTATTTCCACAGTGTCGATTATATTATGACGACGTATACTGCAACTCGGAGGGCCGTATGGGTTATATAGTCGGCTGATTGGACGGGTCTTCTTCGCCCCGGTGTGATTTATGATAATCGAAATCCTCCGTGCACACAGGATACTCAACAGATCGGTCGCATAAAATATAATATATACGTGGCCGGCATTGTTATAATGGCTGTATAGGTTCGCGCGGTCGTTGTCACGAGATCAAGAAGCGATGATCGGAAATGATTACGACGGTTTCCGATTTCAGTTTTTTATTTTTCAGCAACCACTTCACAACATAACGACGTATGTTCGATTTTCGAACTCGTCGTCACTGCGGACGAGTATATTTTGTCGTCTGTCGATAATAATATTAATGTGTATATAATATTGTTAAATATTTGTTTCATTATTATTATTCCAATGGACTAATATTGTGCAGTCTGTTCTGAAGTAGTTGATTTCGACGAAACGCGATTGTGCAAAATACCTACGTTTACGTTACAAAATTAAATTATGACACCACTGCATATTATTATATATAGAGTTAAAGATGCATATTATGGTGGATAATAATATGACCGGAAGCGTACTCCTATGCGAGAACACTGCACAGTTGCAGACTGTGAATTTAAGGCTCATTAAAATAATAATTTTATAGATATATCGTACTCCCTCAAAATGAGAGGTGTTTTTTTAAAAATCCATACGTGCGAATTGATTTCGTCGTCACAAAGAATTAATTAATTACGAAAATGACGTATACAGATTCGAAACGCGGTTAAAAATATTTTCCATACGTAAGATTAATATGACGCGTATAACAATATATTGTTGAAGGAGGTACAAAATATAAGTATAAACTATATAGATCAGCCAATACATAAATTATATATATGTTAACAAGTTAACTATAAGCCATAATCATTTTGAATTGAACTGTTGACTAAGTTCATTAGATATTTAGTAAAATAAATTCATTTCGCACAATTGAAATGGCTTAGGCGAATTCTTATCTATTAAAATATACGCTATTTTATTATTATACATTTAATTACATAATATTATAATAGCTGAAACTCAATAAATATTTTTTAAGCGAGCAAGTGTGTATTTTTTAATTTTTTTGGGGCCTTTTGCCTAAATTGTTGACACATTCGATTAACGGTCTCCATAGTGGTCTGGTTCTAAAACGAGTACACCCCTACAGTGTGTTAGAAAAATAAAAAAGTAATTAACAATAATATTATTAAATGAGACATTAATTTTGACGTTATGCGAATTTTATTTTTTGACGTTTTTCGGTGGTTAAACTGCGCCACGTGTAGTTATGGATTCCAAGTAAACCAAACCACATTGAATTTTCTAACACTACAGTGTCGTAGGTATACCTACACATTCTTTTCTTAGATATGGGAAATATTATTATCGCAATGAAATAATAAGTCCAAAAAATTTTGGCAATTTTTAAAAAGTAAACGGTCAAAAACTCTATGCCAACTTCAATGACGTATAATAATCAACTTATAAGCGGTGGTAAAGATATAGTTACTTAATATTTTTTCTAAATATTTTTCAAGTGTTTATGATGCGTCAATACCAGCCTCAACCTCACATGATCCTACTACAATCTCCACAGGTTTTAATTTATCTCAGCTAAATTTATGTTCTTTGGTCTTAAATGCCACATTTGTATTAACACTTTCTTTGTTACATTTATTCAATCTATCTTTATCAACTGGTTTGTTTCCAACAATCTGGAAATTAAGTTGTATTATGCCTATTTCAAAGAGCAGTGATGTAACTAGTATATCGAATTATCGCCAAATCTGCCTACTTTCTATTATACCTAAAATGTTCGAATCAATTATATCTAAAAAAATAACACCGTTGCTTTCTTCGCTAGTATCTATTGACCAGCATGTTTTTATAAGTGGTAAAACAACTGCTACAAACCATTTAGTGTTCCAGAATTTATTTTAGATGCCTTCGCATCTGGCTCTCAAGTTGACGTTATCTATACGGATTTTTCAAAGGCTTT
>NC_042493.1:47354967-47355184 GCF_005508785.2 Acyrthosiphon pisum
GAGGTCTGATAAATTTTGCACGTCGTGGGAATGCAATAATTAATGCCAAATCAAATAAATCTTCATCATCTGAACTACTGGAACTATCTTCAGAAAAATCCATGTTATAAGCACCTTAAAATAAATTCTATTGAATACCTAATGGATCAGAGCTGACAAGTAACAGTAGAAAATTATACAGCGAGTTATTTAGAGAACCATCTATATTCTATATTAT
>NC_042493.1:47355284-47422234 GCF_005508785.2 Acyrthosiphon pisum
GCGTTATTACAATTATTTTCCATTCAATTTAACTTAAAAATAATAAAACATTGCTATATTTTACAAGTAGATTACTACTCATACTAAAACTACAACGGTTATAAGTTTATAACTACTATCACTTGTTTATGTTAAAAAAATATGAATTTTAAACGAAATTGTATTATTAAACTTGTATGTAGTACAATTTATAACTTATAAGTATATACTGTGTTTTCGAGTCTACCTACCATTTATACCTTACCAAGAAAACAAATTTTAGTTATGCCACTGTTGCAGTCTGTAGACACAATTCAGTGCAACACGCCAACACGTCACTACGACGATATAATAAAATATACTATATAGTAATAAACGAATAACTAATAATCATTTAACATTTCTTAATTGCCCCCACACCTATGTAATTATTGCTATTTAGTATTTGCTCTGACTACCATCGATATCGTGAAAATTATAAAGAATAAAGCCCACACTTTTACGCACATATAATTTTCGAGTTATTGTAATATTGTTAAACTTCTTTTAATATTCTAAAAGCGCGTCCAGGCGGAGCAGCTTTTGACCCTCGACACGGCTTATAATACCTATTCGGCAATTCAGTAACTATAGTAACTACTCGGGTAGTCAATTGATGCGGTGATGCCGTGATAGTTATTATAATAAAATTTTCAGTTATAAATAATTTACGTAAAATAAACGTACGACCATTTTAGTTATAATATATATATATATTTATTTATTAAAAGAATAATTATAATCTATAGTCTATACATAATTTTGTATAATAAGTAATTTTTTTTTAAAGAAATAACGGTGAGTATAGCAGAGTGGGAGCCTGCAGAAGTACCACCCAACAGGTCAAAATAATTTAAATTATAAGTTTTATAATAATCTAATCTAACTACTAATTGTCTAATTAAAATTCCAACGAAAAGTTTCAAGTCACTACCTATGAATAATATTATTTTTAATTAAACAAAATAGCTAATTTTGTTTGTTTGGTGTACCCAACTCAAAAACGAATAAACGCCGATAAATTAATATTTCATCAAATTTTTATAATAGCGTTTGCTTTTTTCAGCATGACAACGTTTTAAAAATATTGTGACGCCTTTTTTTAGTTATTTAAGAGGACGTCACACCCGCATAATGTTCTCTCCGTTTTACATGCATAATTTTTACACGCGCAAATGTTACTCTCAGCAGATCACGTTCAGCTCCGTTTCCTAGTTTAAAAATTAGAATACAAAATCTACAAGCATAATTTTTTTATAGACAATTAATGTTTCGTTAAAATGTCAATGAATTTAGATATTTAAACGAAGGATAACAATGTTACTATAATATGTTAATTAGTTATTGTTGTAACACAAAATCATTTTTCGTGGTGACTTAAAACATTTTTGTTACCAACCTATTATATATATTTTACTACACTCAATGACATCAAAAAAAATATTTAGAATTATTTTAAGCTATTGTCTATTTATATCATGCTCATGAAAGTTAAACTATTCACTTCGTTCTACTGTGTTCGGTGTAATTTTTACGATGTTGAATATTCATGTGTAAAATACCTTTTCTTATTTTATTTTAATCCTGCAAGCTGTATATATACTTGAAATATTCACCAAATGTTTATATTACCATTTTATTTAGAGTAAAGGTATAATATTAAATATTTCTATATTTTGACTTTGAATCTGAGCTATTTACATTTGACATTTGACATTTTTAGTTTTAGCTTTTTTCTATAAATATGGATATAAACATTTTTTTTTAGTTAAAAGTTTGGAAATGTAATATAAGGTTTTTCATTTGTGACTGTTATTTGGTTATCATACCTGTTTAAAATTATAAAAATAAAACCAAATAAGTTTTTACTATATAGCCAAGATAGGTGCGAGGATTTTAGCACCCTTGTGATTTGCGACAATAGGACAAAATATGGAAGATACATACGCACATTTTTTTTATAAGCATTTAAATTTAAGTTTCTTACAAAATTACGAAAAATTGCTAATCATTTTTCTGTTAAAAATATATAGTGCTCAATTTTTATAGCTAAGGCTGAAAATATATTACAAGAATCCTCATAAGAAGTTCATACTGAATCACTACATCTAAAAATATATAAGCTTGATCTTTTTAACAGACATTTGAATTTTAAAGTTAATTTGAGTAAAAATCGTTATTTAAATGAAGAATTACGATTTTAGTTATTTCATTGAAATTTATAAAATACTTTTGTGGGGACCTGTTAACTTTTACTCATTATATATTATTATATTTAATATACGCATATAATGATAGTTTCAAAATATTTATATTAATTTTATATTATTGCCTATTTATAGTTTTTACTGTTTTAAATAGTAAAATAAATTACCATAATAATTAATAGCAATAAATTTATATAATTATATGATAATAGGGTGATAAAATGTCTCCACTCAAAATCGTTTTTCGTATGCAATGATTTATCATTGAATTACAATTTAACACTTTGGTTCCTGTGACCTACTCTATGATGAGATACATTCCACTTCTACGATTCTACAGTTTGAATTAATCACTTATCAGCAATAATGCGATAAATCACATAATAATTTGTATATAAAAAACTTTGTAATAAAAATAAAATGATCATCTTGTCATGGTGAGTTTAGCCACGCCACTCGCCACCATGACATTTTAAAAACATGATGCCTATAGTTTATGCTCGTAAGTAAGTTGGAAATTAAAAAAAAAACCTGGGAATTCTGCTGTATTGTAAGAGTGTTGACTGTCGACTAGCTGTACCTTATCATTGAATAAGTGGTAAATCACTATAATGGATGTGTATTGTGTAATGACGAGTTGTATAAAATAAGTGTACTTATAGGTATCTATTAATTTAATGATTCACTAAAATGTAATGGACCATATTTTATTAAGGTCCACTAAATCATGTTTAAAGGATCATTAGCTCAATATTGATTCATTAAATGTTTATTGATTGTACATACAACCCACTATAAATGTGTAAAATTGGAATTTAATATTGATAGCAAATCATTGCATAATTAATAAAAAACGATCTAAGCCGAGACTGTTTATCAGCCTATATTTCTAAGGATATAAAATTATCGTATAAATTATTTTTACTGCTATTAGTTATTTATTTTGTCATTCTATTATAGATAATATATGCGACCTCTTATGTTGAATTAATTTTTGCTAGACCACATAATATATTATTTGTATAATAATAAATAATATAAATGATTATATTATTATTATTATTTCATAAAATATTATTAGCTGTTATTAATTTACAAATCGATACTGAAATACCAAAAAAACAGTGTAAATAGATTTATGGTTAATACTAGCTTAATAATAGCTTAGAAAATTAAAATTAATTTATGTTTTTATGTATAGTAAATTAGTAAAATATAATAATATAAGTCTACGTACACCGTTGTAATGGTGAAAAATTTCAAGCTCCTACAAATATATATTTATATTGTTTGAATCACAACAAAATCAGCATGTACATATTGGCTATTGGTGCATTATATTGTATTATCGATGTTTTCTCTGTAAGTTAAATGAATTAACACAAATTATTTTTCCATACAATGAGCATAGGCTCAAATAGTATTTGAGATTTTTTTTTTGTGGGGGGGGGGAGCTTAGCCTCTAAAGACCTCCCCCCTATTTGCAGTGCCTATAACAAAGAGTTAGAAAATATTTAAACATTTATAAAATATTCCATTTTTATAACTAAGAACTATTGAAAATCTAAAACAAGGCTTCTCATAATTTTTTCATATTGTAATAAAATATATAAAAGTTATATATTGTGTTTACTGTTTATATGTTTTTTCAATAGATATTTTAAATACAAATTTGGACGAGATTACTAATTTAAACGAAGAATAACAATCTTTGTTATTTTGTTGTAATTTAAAAATATTATTAGTGGGTACTTAAAACTTTTAAAGTAAGTATATTCTTATATTTTATACACACTGCAATATTATTTTCAAATGCATTTTTTTCGGCAACAATGAATTAGATAGTCAACTTACTGTTTTAGTGTCTCTAATAGTAAAATAAATTACTTTAATAGTAACTATACTGTGTATATTATATTATATATTATAAAATATACTTAGTATAATACAATAATATAAGGTTGACGTTTGATAGCCCGTCTTCACAGGTGCCTACTAGGTACCTACAGCGGAGAGACACCCAATTATAGCCCTGAAACTTTTTTCTTTACTAATTACAATAACAGATGTTTATTATTAAGTATCATTTACCAACTCAAATTCAAATATAATGAGTAAAAAATATTTACTATTTTTCGTAAACAGTCAGTAAACCTCAGTCAATACTCAACACTCGCAAATCGATAGCTGTATTTTTACATTGTGTATATTTAAGTTGTGTACTTGTGTTACCATATTTTATGACATTTAGCCTGATTTAGGGTCTTAAATAATAATAAATTATAGCGCATATTTAAGTGCTATATATAATAGTAATCATATCCTATTGATCATAATATTATTAACGTACCTATTGTTAGTACTTAATTAATTATTATTGGTTAAACCTTATAAGTTATTACTTAAATTACTTAGTATTTACTCTTGAGTAGTAAAATAACAATAGGTATATATAGTGACTTACTGTAATGTCAATTAAACGTTGATTAAAAAAACAAAAAATAATCAGCTAGTAACTTATATTATATAATATATTGTTAATTGTTATATACTTATTAAGCCTAACATTTGTGCCATGAGTCAAGACGGTCACGAGTCATGAACGTCGCGAGTAAAATACCTAGTAATTATAATTATTAATTACCCGCTCACCGTTATCATAATTTATTATTTTTAAGATTAATGTTAGATAATTACCCATTGGCAATTAATTATTATAGCAGTGACTAGTGCACTAGTTATTAAATTTGTAATTTGCACTATAAAACAGCTACTATCTGGATTCTGGATCTTGGAATTTCAGCTTGTAGTTTGAATTTCAAACATATAACTCACTTCAGGCTCTGAACTTCAGAGCAACAATAGGACATATAGGTAACCTACCCAACTAATTATTTTCATAAAACGTTTACACTTTACTGTACACATTTAGTTAAATATTACATTTACCGTTTACAACATGTCGATTTACAACCTATATCTACCTGTAGATAATATTATACACTATGAGTTGCTAAGTAGATTTCTGTCGATTATTAAAAATTATACATTAGAGCTGATGACAGACGACAGTTCATCACATCATAATTATTTATGACCTACCCATAGGCTATAATACTCCTACAACAGTCCTATGTCTGCGTCTTTCCGCACGAAAGCTAAAATTAAACTTTAAATAATAATATTTAGCTTATACACTAAAAATTACATAATATATGTTCCTAAGTTACTTCACTGAACAAACATACACACATCACAATATCTGAATATTGGTGATATCACATACACTCAGACTCAGTGGCGTACCCACACATATAGTGATAATGGGGGGGGGGGGGGTCGTCAGGATTCATCTCCCCCCAGGACAAACAAAAAAAAAACAGTTTTGAAATGGTTAGAATGAAAAATATACCTACACGTTAAAAAAATATCAACGTGTGCATACAATTTAGTATCATATTTGTCAATTATGATGGAATCGCAAAACAATTAATTTTTCGTCCGAGGAGATAATACAAATAGACGTTTGTTATTGACATAAAATATAAAAACTATAATTGTGTTGACATTAAATATTGTTTATCGTTATTCATTATAAGAAAACTGTCTTTATATTATGGCCTGTGGCCTGTAGTTTGGCTTGTAGCTTGTGTGTATGTCTATTTTTGTAGCGGCATACCTATAGTCAATGCCGCATTTAGAAATTTTGCGCTACGGGATAAAAAAAATTGGTACCACCTACAGGGGACTACCCGCAGGGAATACGGGAGAGAGATCCTTATGAACTTTTTAGATTTTGAGCAAAGAAAAGAACCTATTGATTTTACAATAATGTGTGCTTTAATAAAATATTGTTTAATAATTCTATGAACCCCTTCCCCCTTCCCGAAGATAAAATTGAGTATAATATACTTATTATGCCAAACGAGCCATCATGCTCATAGTTCACCAAATAAGTTTTTTTTTTATACATATTTAGGTACTTCATTTATCAATAGGATCATAATTATATTCATATTATCAATTATCATTTTAATTCATATTTATTATTTATTACCAGCTATCATGAACAAAATAAAAATAAAATATGTAATAAAACTATATATTATAAACTATCCAAATTAATATTATATTTTTTCAATATGCATAACTGTTTAGAAATAATTTTAATAAAAACTGTTGAAGTATACAGATGTACAGAAGCTAAAGGTAAATACTAATAGGATCGGATATATAATATAATATAATATAATAGTAAGTATAATGTACAATGTACAATAGTGTTACGACTTACGAGGCTTAATATAAATCAACGACTAACTGTGCATACCGGCTACTCTACACACACATAATATTATACGCTATGTCGCTATAGTACTGTAAAAATGTACACTCAGCGACTACTACAGTGTGAATAGATTACTTATACACTACATGATATAGGGTGTTTTGTTTATAATTCCAACAAAACCAATAATTATTTTTTTAAATCTTAATAGTTAAATGGTTGATTAAGTCAGGTAAGGCTAACAGCCTATTTATATTTAAACAGGGAAGACCTGAAAGACTTACGTTGCGTTTTAACTTTTATATAATAATATATGCTATCCATAAATCGTAATTACCCAGTAATCAGTATCAGCAGACGAAGTTCTAATGAAACTTTCAAAGAAAAAGGGACGTTTGGAATTTATTTTGTAGTATAATAATATTCAATAGTCGATACCTTGTCTATTTGTATAATTTATTGTTTTGTACCTATAAGTTATTTTCAATTTTCTAATAAAAGTATCATCACAAATATGAGTGTGAACTCTGAAGATTTTCACTATGGTCTTCGATATAACTTATTGAGTTGGGTAAAGCACTCCAATAAACATAATATGTACCTATAGGTAGGTATATATAATTTAATCCACCCCCTTATTAAGATAAGACTGAAAATACCTAAAAGCTTGAGTTAAGACTTTATGTACAATTTAAAACTTTTTCAGAATCTTTATCAAATAGAACCTAACTATGAAATAACTACGTAAAACTGGATATGAAAAATGTCTAAATAGAAATATTGTCCGTGTAACAGAGACAGACACAGTGAATCATCTTCACGCTTCTTTAAAAATCATGATAATATTTATTTAATAATAACTAATGACCATTAACCTCGGACCTCAGTATATGAAGCAGATATGTACACAAATGTACAATCGAATTGGTAGGTACCTACTTATTAATACGTTGTATCTATCAAAAAATTGTTACGATTTATTTTATCAGTATAAAAATCACTGGGTTAGGTATTTAATATTTTTTATCGAATATAATTAGAACAAAATGTTACCTATTTCGAAATTGTTTAGACCATTTAGTGGTTTTCAACCTTTTTTTTATCCACGGCTCCTTTTGATTATGAAATCAAAATATATAAGGCTCCCACACGGAAATGTAAAATAAACAAATTTACATTATTTAATCTAACTTTATTTAATGATGAAATATGTCGATCGGCCGATCTATCTCACACACACAAGCATGCACAACATGTACCTATATAGGGCGCGCGCAGACTTACACGTCCGCGAAAAAAAGGTAACAAAAACTTTAAATTATTACAATTTTATTGTTATAGTTTCTACTTCGAACGCGGCTCACTTGATAATTAATAACCGACGCCTCTGGTAGCCACAACCGCACAGGTTGAAAACCACTGGTCTAGATTAAATAATATACTTTATATGTACGTGTGTTTTAACTTTTAACTTTTAAGGCACTGAATCTGAAAATGTTGGAAAAAATAATCTGTTTTAGATTCTGACCGGAACGATGAATGTACCTATATTATTTTTACAATGATGCTATATGCGTGTTTTTATTTTTATTTTTTGTGTGAATATATACGCGAATATGATAATAGTAGTTGAATTAAATGATGCTTCAATTTTCAACTTTACTCTTTAGTATCTTTTCTAGTGGGAAAGTAAATTTAAAAGCTCAAAATGGTAAATTCTGAGTAGTTTTTAAAAGCATCGATAAAAAAAAATTCGCGAGATCAAAAAGTTTAAAAATGTAATAAAAAGTTCCTCATAGTCATAAGTTGTTATAATAGTAGATTCAAAATATTTTAGGTTCATTGGCATTATTTTTTTTATGAGCATTTTAAGTTAAAATGTAGACATAATTCATCCAAATCATGAACATTTGCAAATTATTTTGTAGTTAAAAAATTAATAATTTTTTAATTTTTATAGCTAAGGATTAAAAATTTAAAACAAGGTTTCTTATAAGTAATTCATACTGTAACTAACCAAAAAATCTGAAAAATATATAGATAAACACAGTTTTTATTTATAGATATTTTAACTTTTAAGTTAAAATTTAGACGTAGGTAGGTACCCCATACAGCATAACAATATTTTGTTATTTTAAGAAGAAAATATTTATACAATATTATTAGTCAAATATTCCAAACATTGGCTACACACCACAGTCCTAAACACATTCAACCAAATGCACAACTAATCGGCAATCGCTTCCGAAAATAACAAAATCAAGATCAGCAGATAATAAGAGTTTAAAATTAGAACCAAATATGAAATAATATGAAATGATAGACGTTGCTCGCGTGGAGTAGGTCGATTTATTTTAAAAAATTTTTTACATTCCTACAATCCTACGGCTGCCTATATGATAGAAAAGTAGAAAACATGTTACAAACAATACTTATCAGCTTATCACCAATCAGATTATGGTGAAACAAAAAATGCCATAACTATGTTTTTTTATCCAGAAACTTGTCCTTGTAAGAAAACGATGTTGCTGCAATTGGAATTGAATATATTTGATGTTTAGCAAAAACGCCGCGATCACAATTTGCTAAGAAATATTGCCGTAGGTACCTATCTATGTGGCTATGTCTTAATTATTCATATGTATGGCGGTTAAGCTGTTTTACTTATACTTCGCACTTACTCATAAGTCATAAGTTATAAGTAATAATCTATATTTATGGCATTGTTGTTTAGGAAACTGGTCGCCATTATGCCATATCTTATAATTTAATTTTAAACTACTAATATTTGGGATTTTGCTGTCGTATATACGGTACCTACACTACACAACATAATTGGTTAAGTTCTCCATAACATTTGGTCGTGAACATAATACGAAGTTTTCATTTTAATTTTGTTAATTTTGAAAATTATTTTGTATACACAAATATATATGACTCAAACGTTATTATTAAGATATTTTTACTAAGTAAGCAAAAACAATTGTAATTATAAATAATTAATAGTGTAGTTTCCAATTTAGGTAGACAGGTAGTACAAATATCAAAATCAGAATATCTCGGTGAAAGAAGTTAAACATTTGTAACCAAAATTGAATAGTTCCATTGCATTCAACTTGTACATTATAAAAATATTAAATAAATTAAATTTGAAAGTTATTAAATTAATGAAAATATAACAACTAATAATTATAAAATATAAATATAAATTTTTTATTTTACTCAAAATGTCATGTTTTTGCATTCTTTCATAATAAGGGAGCACGGTATACTAACCTTTACAGTTTTACCTACATATACTCAGATATATGTAGAAAATCGCCAACGACCATACCACGTTGAATACACCAGTTCTCGTCCGATCACTGAAGTTAAGCAACGTCGGGCGTAGTTAGTACTTGGATGGGTGACCGCTTGGGAACACTGCGTGCCGTTGGCATTTTTTTATTAACAATCATATTTCATATGAATATTTGTATTTAATATTTATTCATTTTTATCATTTTTAATTTGTTTTTATTGAAATTTCTTTGTTAAATATTTAAATCATTAAAAATACTTAATAATTATAGGTAATTAAAATTAATTCGGTCATTTTCAGTCTTACATCAAAATGGAAAAATAACTTATTAATATAGTTTAATAGTTTATTTTATATAATTAAATAAAAATAAAAAGAATGATATTATTTTTGTTTTTTATCAAATGTTCTGCAGCTTGCCGGGGCATCTTGAAGTCGGATAATGATTCATTAAATTACCCATTTATCAGGAAAAATATCATTAAAATTAAAGTCGAATATTTTTTACGGTAGTAATAATAATAATTAATATGGTTTATCTATTAGTTAATTAACACGATTGTGTAATAATAATTGCCAATTGGGTATTTTTTTAATAGTGTAGTATTGAAAAATCGTATTCAATTGTTGTTTCTTTTTTGCAGCAGAATTCTGCCGACAGTTGTCGATTGTCGAAACTAATCGATTGCGATTTGCCATGCCAAAATCGTAACACGGCCAGCTGCACTGCTGCTGCCGTCGTCTTGCGTCGTTGTGCCACGGTATAATAATAATAATAATAATAATAATACAATTGTTCATATTGAATGACGTAAGCAGGCTGTTGGCTAGACGTTTGGCACGGTGGTGGCCTTATCACGAGTCGAACGAATATGGTCCGATACTCCGATTGATATCCGGCGAGCATTATCGATAACGAGTAGCCACTGGATCCGAATGGTTTTCATGTTATATTTCACAACAGTGTTAAAACGTATTATTACTAACATTTTTTACTTGATCGTGTTTCGGTTAGAGGTTAAAGTTTAAACGTACTTATTCTATCGGTCGCGATAAATGCAATGCTTGTACATTTTCTAAGAATAAAAATGGCTCGTTGTTGACCACACAAAATATGATGTAAGTACATATGATTTTTTTTCGTAATTCCTTATATTTTTCTTTTGTCACCGACAATAATACAATAATTACATAATATTTACAATTCCCATGTCAGTTACTTGGTACATTTTTGTTACACGGCCACTGAGACTAAAATTTGTTCCAGACATATCTTCGCGATGCAGTAGCGACACCGAAACTTATAAACATTACTCATCTATCGTTACTTAGTCATTGATGCAGTGTCGGTACTCAAGCATCCTTACAAAAATGTTTTGTTTTACGAAAAATAAAATATTGTTACCAGTTCAACTCAAGAAACTTGGCGAACATACTTATAAATGCGAGAGCCGAAGTCTTACCGATGTGTATCTGCAACCTTTTTGGAATTGGCTAGTATTAAAAACACCCATATGGATGGCACCTAACTTAATTACACTAATTGGACTGATCGTAAATGTTGTCACTACACTGGTGATTATACGTTATAGTCCAGATGCTAATTCAGAAGTAAGTGGGTATTTCTGTTTGATTCAATTGAAATTAACATAGACCAATCATTTAAAAAATATATACATCATATTTAATTAATCATACACAATTATTCTTTTAACAGAGATGACTCATTATTTTTTAAAAGTATTAACTTATCTGACAGTTTAAGGTAAATGCAACTCTAACAATTTGTATTACCCTTATTTTTTATCCTCATGTTTGCTAATTATATCGTTATTAGTATGGCTTGTATTTTAATCAAAAGAATGGTTTTATAACTTAAAACACCAAAAGTTTTTCTAAAAAAGTGCATTTAAAAAAATGTATGTTTTTAAATTTTTTATTATACAATAGAATAGTTGTTTATATTAAAAACAAGTTGACCATCAAATAGTGGTAATGGGGGAAAAATCATTATACAATAGTATGCACCTGGAAACAAAAAAATTGCAAACACATTGAATTCCAAGCCCTAGTTATTAGCTTTTTGTAATGGTTGCACTATGTTAGAATTTTACATATTTAAAATTTTACAAAAAGTACTTTTTAAAATATTAAGTTAACTACTGTTATAAGGATCAAAATGTGTATTAAAATATTAGAATTTATATTATTTATTGTTTTATATGTCTATAATATAGTCTATGTACATACAGCTGAATTTAGTAGATGGATCTTTTCAAATGTCTACAATTTCAATCAGCACAATCAAAAGAAATTTATATATTTTAATATCAACCATTGACTTATTAAATAAAAATAAAATAATATTCTATCCACAACGTAAGATATTTTTGAAAATAAAATGTCTAACAGTGTATTATGCTTTATAATAAGCAGCTACATTTTTATAATATAAATATTATTTAAATACAGTTGGTAGGTTTATTTGGGTGTTATATTTTAATTATTTTTGTATTACCTATTCATTGAACAATTATTTTTAAAACAATTTTAAAAATAATTAGAACGTTATATGTGAGTAATGGTTTGAAAATATGTTTTTTTTGTATTGCCTTATAATTATACCGAGTAGTGACTCACTGTTTGTTTTAGACTTGTAGTACTTTATACTTAATTATAAATATGCCTACATCCTGCTAAAATACTTGAAACTTACATGATTATATAAACATTTATTTGAAATAAAAATTCAATGTATTAAATCTTTTCATAAACTTTTAATATTAACAATTTCAATTTTGTAAGGAACCCTAACAATTATTTTAATAACGATAATTCCATTTACTCAATATTCATCATAAAAATAGGTAATTAATAAAAATATTTGGACCTTACATAAAATTAACATTTTAGAAGAATCTTAAATCATTAATCATATTTTTTTATTTTAAATTTATGGCAAATCAAAAAATATTTATAATTATAACTGTTGCCTTTTTTTCTTTTTTTTAGTTTCTATACATACTTATATAAGCTTATCTATAAATAAACCTAATTATTTAGTAGTAATAGTGCTAAAACAATTGAGTTTCGGAACTTCAGAAAGATCATATTGTGCATTAATTAGTAATTTTCATACACAAATTACATGAAAACACTCAAATTTAATTTAATTACATTTATTTTGGTTATTTGGTTCACAATACTATTCATATTTGTTCAATTTTCAATTGATATTTATTTTATAGTTGTATAATTGTATATTGGAAGTATTTGTTGTTCTTATATCTTATAGACTGCTCTATTTATTACAACTTTCCCACTAATTTCTTAAATGATTTTTACTTTTTCTAAGACAATGGCTATTTCATTTTTAAAAACTTCAAATAGTTTTTTGATGTAAATTATTTGGTATTCAGTATTCTTTATATATGAATAAATTATAAAATATGTAAATAAGCAATACCAATAGTTAATTTTTAAACGTGTGAATTGCGACGAACAAATAAATTGATTAATATCTAATTTGATATAATTAGGAGTTAGTACTTTTCTTTGGAATTCAAACTATTTTGGAGTTCGGATTAAATATAGAATTTCAAACTTTTTATTCAAGTTAGGTTCCGTTTGATTTTTATAACTGTTAATTTTTAAAATTTTGAAAAGGTACCTCTGCTGATCAGTGTTATATTTGAATTAAATTATAAATCATTGAGAAAAAAGACGTTATGTCAGCCTAGCATACTTGTATAAATAATTTAATTTAATACCTAGTTAAAAAAAAAAATTCATAAAAATCTAAAATATCTCAATGGCGTGACTTTCTGGTAAACTCATTATTTTTTAAAAAGGTTGAAAAACTTGTTGGGAACCTTCTATTAAAATTTCTAATCTTAGCTATGAAAAGAAAATTTTTTATGAATTTATAACTAAAAAATAATTTAGAACATTTAAAAAATTCATCTTTGCTATATATAGCTCAATAAGAGTCAAAATTGTTTGACTATGTACAGAAAATACCATGTATGGAAGTATCTAGGAATATTCGTTTTTTGATTTACAACAAAATATCAAATATTGATAAATGAAAATTTGTTAATTTATTGATGAAAATCCAATATCGTAGAAATTTTAAATTCAATTGCTCATAAAAAATTAATATAACTTTTCGGTTAACTTTTTTTTTTAGCTATAAAAATTTGTGGGGAGTCTTCTATCAACATTTCTAATGTTAGTTATGATATGAAAAACTTTTATGCATTTTTAACTTGAAAGATAGTTTGAATATTTTCGAAATATTTTATAATTTTGTCAAAATTTGAAATTTAAATGCATAACAACATTTTATTTTATTGCTGTATGATTTTTATTGTTTATATTATTACAATTATAACTATTTAAGTACATATTATAATAAGTTATTAAACTAGACTAAACATATTTCTTATTTTGTCTCTGTTATAAAATGTATTAACATAAAATGACGTGTTGAGGTCGTTATTTTATTAATTGCAGTCTTATAAGTGGCATAACTACAAATTTTAACCTTTGCGGACATGATTGTTAATAAAAACTTTATTCCATACTTACAGTATATTTTAATAGTAAAAAAATATTTTGCTTAACTATTAAGATTATTATTAAATGCTCTACAAAGAGTACTATAAATATCTGGTCGTCAATAACGATTCATCGATAATAACGTAACATAAGCTGCAAATTTGTAGACAACTTGTTTTAAAATTAGAATTTAATTTGATAAACATAAAAAAAAATACATCCTCTACGGTATAATAATATATTGTATATTATATGCTAATAACTAAGTGGACATAGAGAACATGATTCATTACATAAATATTTCTGCTTGAAAATATATGGGTAGTTGGAGAGTGAGTTGAGGTCACATTTGTAGGATTTAATATTAGTTTCTAATACTGTGTTCATTTTAAATCTGAGTGAATTATTTCATTTGAAATGTTAATTTGTTATAAAATAATAATATTGTTATGATTTAAATTGTATATTTACTCATGTATCGATTTTGAACTTTGGTAATAACATTTTCAGATTCCTAGATGGGCAAGCTTCTTGTGTGGTTTTGGTTTATTTGTTTATCAGAGCTTGGATGCCATTGATGGGAAGCAAGCTCGAAGAACTGGTTCTTCTTCACCTTTAGGAGAATTATTTGATCATGGTTGTGATTCTGTTTCTACTGGTAAAATTAATTTAAATATTATTTTAGATCCAAATTAATAATTTTTATTTCAGTGTTCATTACATTGTCAGCCTGTGTGTCAGTAAAACTAGGAGAATACCCATCATGGATGTTTTTGCAAAGTTTTTTTGCTGTTGCCTTATTTTATTTTGCTCATTGGCAGACTTATGTTTCTGGTATGTTATAATTTTTCAAAAAAGTAATGGTATTCTAACTAAGAGCGTCGGAGCTGTTGCATTTTTTAGTACAAAATCATGTCTTTTTATTTAAAAGAAAAGAACATTTTGCAGGATGGATTGTAACTCGATTTTTAAATTGATAATTATAGAAGCTAAAATATGCATTTGAATAAAGCTTAATATTTGTTCTTTTTCAAACTTATTTTTCTACCACTATTTAAAGTAAAATGAAAATTTGGCCTTTAATCTCACCTGAAAAATGTTGTCTTCTTTTAATTAAAAAAAACTAACAAAATCCGATTATTCTACAGGAGAGTTTTTCCTGTGAAGTAATTTTCGTTGATATAATACACGGTATCAACAACCCCCCCCCCCTCCCTCACTTAATAGGTATCGAGCTGTATATTATTGGAAAAGTATTATAACCAGGACTAGGATTTATATGCAATAAAAAATTGTAAAATATGCATTTAATTTTTTATAAGATAAACACTAAAATATAGTTACAAAAAAAATATTTATTTATTAAAATACATCAGATAGGCTGTTTGTCTTAAAATAATATAATTTAGAAATAAAATGTATAATTCACATTAACGACATGCGTATTACATGAAATAAAATTTATATTTTACAAAAAAACCAAGTTTTATGAAATATACTATAAGACATGCATTTTTTACATTTTTATAATAAAAATATGCAATAATTTTAATTTTATTCAATATATGCAATAAAATGCATTTTATCCAAAATATGCAAAAACATGCAAAATAAAAATACCACTATTTATCTCATCATGAGGTGATTCGTGGACATTACTGACAAAATCAATTATCAGAAGTAGCAAAAAAAACATGCTGTTGCATATAAATCCTAGCCCTGATTATAACTAAGGTAGTCACTAAAATATAAAAATAGTTTTAAAATTTTATAGAATTTCAGAAAATTGGAAAAACCAGCACCGACATCCTTAAGTTTATAGCATATTATTATATATTTATAATTTGTTTTTATTTTTTCCTATGATTAGGTACATTACGTTTTGGTAAGTTTGATGTCACGGAAACACAACTATCTATTATATTTCTTCATTTAATGTCTGCTGTTTTTGGTACCGGTATTTGGGATTATGAAGTAAGTACCAAATTGTATGATAGTATGTAACATATTAAACAAGATAGTGCACTAATATAGAAAAAAAAATGTTTTCAAACATCTATAGTCATCAAACATCTATAAGTAAATCAGTAAATTAACATGATCATTGTATAAATATTTAAAGAACAGTATAATTATATGTTAGTATTAATCATTGCTGCAATTACCGAGGGTGCCGGGGATGCCATACATATACACATTATGAGGATATAGGCTCACTTTTTGTTTTTTCCTTATGGCCCACTGCCACGCGCAACATAGTAAATTTGCGTTCAGTAGAACCACCCTTGTGTTATAGCTTGATTATATGTGAATTGAGTGAAATAAGCTATTTTCAAACAAAGTTTTAAGTTTGATAGTTGGTGAATTCTCTCCAATACTAAAGCTAACTACACAATGAGGTTAGTTATATTATACATTTTTTGCATGGGTCAGAGAGAGTAAACAAATTGTGCCCTGACTGACTTCTTCTTAAGTCATACTTTTTTTTTTCTGGTTTAATCGAGAGCCGGAGAAGGAACTGTTGCTCACATTACTTCTCCTCCGGCCCAGTCATACTAGACTTATTGGTTTCATTTTAAATGTAGTATATTATTTTTGTGATTAAATCTGATGCATTGTATGATCCAACTGTATTAAAATGTGCTTCTAATATCAACCTACTGAACTTATTATCTATTAATTATCAGGATGTGGATTTTTATGAAATAAAAAAAGTCAAAATATGTTAATATTTATGTTGTAAACTTTGCCAAAATATATGCATACTTAAAAAAAAACATGAAATATTAAACAAAAAGAAACTAACAGAAAAACAAACAAACAAATGAGACCAACTGGCAACTAGTCAGTAAAGTAATTGATTGTATAACAGAAATGGCAAATTGTTTACTTATTTATTACAATTTATGACTGATTATCATATTTTCCACAAAATAATGATTATTATCAATATACATGTGAATAGATAAAAAAATATATGTTTTATTTTATTTAGGATGTTATGAAATTTACTCTTTTTAATCATAATTAAGAAAACTGCAATCAATAAACTCATATATATATATACATAACAAATCTACACCTTATTAATTATACATTATTATATTTATTATAATATCACTGAAAGGAAATATATTTTTATCTTACAAGTTATTGTATTTTTGTAATAGTTTTTATCAAGCATTTTTTAGATTATATATGTGCAATGTGCATATTATGTAGCTTAGTAATATAACTCTGTATCACTAGTAGTTATAAGCCATGTTTATATTGTATAGAATGTTAATCATTTTTTTTTTATTCTTTATATAATATATTATGATTTTTTTTGTTTTTATTTTTAGATTCCTCTTTTGAATGTCAAGCTGAAGTTTGTATTACTGCTTACGACATTAGCTATATCGATAATTTTAGCCAAATCAAATGTATCTGTTATACTTACTGGTGGTATTGGAAAAAATGGATCTTCAGTAGCCGTAAGTTAAATAACTAGTTACAACTTAAATAAATTCTCATTATTTATTTATTTTAGGGTACCAGTGTTTTGTCTCCTGCTATTCCTCTTTTGTTAGTGGTTCTGCCTGGATATATCATTGCTTGCAAGAGTACCGAAAATATTTATGAAACTCATCCTATACTTTACATAATGGCATTTGGTTTAGTTACTGCTAAAATAACAAATAAACTTGTGGTAAATAAGCTTTATTCAGTATCATATTTTAATTTTTATTATACAATTTAATTTTGTCTTATTTTCGGTTATTAGATTGCTCATATGACTAAAAGCCCAATAGAATATGTCGATTCCACACTTATAGGCCCAGCCATGTTATTTTTAAATCAATATTTGATTCTATTTTGCCAGAATACTATGTGCTGTGTGTTTGCATGGTAATAATTTTCAATATCTTATATTTTTTTTTCTGTGTTAAATATTAATGTTAAATTGGAATTTATAATTGCAGGCATGGACCGTTATTGATCTAGCAATATACTCAATATTTGTTTGCAAAGAAATATGTGATCATTTACGAGTTTACTTATTTTATATAACTACTACTACATCAACTGCAAAATCTGGCGCTTCTTTTAAAATTACAGGTACACATAATAAAAATGGTAGCAACAATTCAAGTGGCTTGTATCAACAGTTTAAATATCCATCTACATTTACTAGTTTTATATATCCATCAAAAACGAAAACAAAATAATAACATTAAGTTAATTGTAGTGTTAATCATTGTTAATCTCATTGTCGACGATAAGCAACCAATATAAAAATATTGAAGTGTTTGTTGATATTATTTTGGTTTTTATTTCTAATGTAATTATATTTGTTATTATATTTATTTGTACCAAGTACGCGGCTGATGCAATCACATGTAAATTAGGTGAATTGAAAACCTACTGTTGCCAAATTGTACATGAATATATTAACAATGACTGTTTGTTATTTTATGTGAGATGTAGTCTTTGCCTTATATTATATTATTTAAGTGGTTACATTTAGCAAATAATGGGATAGGTTTTGAGTTAACTATGTAATTGATATTGATTATACAACATTATTCTAAACAATATTATGGACTTTGTATTGAAATGTCAAATTTCCATATTTACAGTTGGCGTAATACATTGAGTACAAGTTCACTATTACTAATAAGTCTAAAGAACAATATTTTTTTCAAAATTTTGTAGTGCTTAATTAAAATTTTATCACATCTATTATAATTTATAAATGAAAATGTTCATACCTTATATCGTAATTAAGTTGTATAGGCGGTTTATAAATATAATTGTACTTTACAGTCCTAGTTTGAAGTTTTATTGTTTCATAAATTAAATTAAATATACCGTATAAAATGTGCATATTGTGTAAGATTTATGGTTTTAGTAGTTAATTTTTAATTCACAAAACTTATAATTGGTCTTAATTTTTTTATCATTAGATAGAGTTGTATGAAACTAGTATTGCTAATTTCTATCCAAATAGAGTTTTTAGCTCACAAGTCTAGGTATTTAAATTTATTAAAAAACAAAACTATATAAATCAATTAATTTTATTAAGGATTACATATTTTTATATAATATTTTATAATATTGTCACAGCGTAGTTATAGGGCTCTCTGACTATTGTCTTATATTAATAAAACCATTAAATCTAATGCCACATTTAGAAAACATACTGCCCAATGGTGGACAACTGCAGGGTGCACTGAATAATAAGTATACTAACTTAAAATTAGCACAGCACATATTGTATAGCCATCACTCATTGGACAGGATGATGTATTTGGGATCTAAAGATCTCGTTAGATGGTTTTCAGTTAGTCTTTACAAATGTCACACAATGTTGGGCAATTGGCCAGGGCACTTTCTTGATGAAATGTAACACCGTTCACTAGTTTTGGTTATAATTTAGAGGTTCATTATAACACTACACAAAAATCTTTAAACAGTTCAAGTTGTACAATTATGCATTAGTTTTAAAAGTGTGATAAATAAATACATTATGTCTAAAACGATCAGTATTCATTATTTTTTAACATTAAAAATGAATTGTTGATGGGAATTCTAGTTTTAATTATACTTTAAATGAAACCATGACTTTTATAAGAATTTAAATATTTTGTTAAAACATAAAATCTTAAACATAAACTGTAGTTGATACTTACAACAATAATTAAACAATAGTTGTAGTAAACAATGCTTTTGTATTTTATTTGATAAAATTAACACCACAGAAAACATACATTATACCTAAATGTACAACATTTTAACAAAGATAATTTTAAACAAAATTTGATACAACTATACATTATTATAATGCCCTAAACATATGTATGTACCTACAATTATCAATATATTTATATTAATAACATTGTTGCAAGTATTTGCAAGAAATATAACAGTTGCATAAGTTTAAGAAAATATAACTAATCTGTTATTAGGTACTTTTTCTTTCCCTAATATTATAATGTTCATAATAATAAATAATAATATAATTATTATTATTATAGTTTTTATCCTATAAATATATTTTAAATGAAAACATATTATGCAGTAAAGTTATGAATAATCTGAATAAATCTAATTAAAAAAATGGTGTTACGAAAGTTATTTAACCATTTAAACACGAATGGCCCATGAACATGAAAACTATATGATAATAAACAAAAAAGATATTCTACTTAATTCTAAATACCATATTTCTGTGTTTACATTTTTAATTAGGTAAACACCTGTAATAATTGTCTGACATATATATTATTGAGACATTAGCATTTGTTTTCACTTGATTCGGCTGAATATGTTGACAATTTCCGTTGTGCTTTGTCTTTATACGTTTGGCTAATTGTCCGTTTGTGCCCGGCAGCAATATATGAAAACACACATAGCACTGCATAACAAATTTGTCCAGCCTTAAACAGACAAATATGATAAAATAGTTGTGTCTGTACAATAAAATTTATTTATTTTAAGAATTATTGATGAATCCATGCATTTCAAAGCAATTCAATGCATCAACTAAGCTACTATCAGTTAATTGTATGTATAACATATTTTCTAAGAACCTATACTCTCATTTTCTCAGTTAGTTTAACATTTGTCTACTTTCTACTGTAATTATTTGGAGAAGTACTTTATAATTCAGGGAACTTTAAATTGTGAAAACCGAATTTGTTATGATTGTTGGTAATATGTCGGTACTGATACAATTTTATTAATTTTTTGTTTTAGTAATAATTTATGTATCAGAATAAGATATAATATCTTAATTATTTATATAAAAAGGCATTCTATATTTTAAAAAATATTAAATTTTAAACCTTTAAAGGAGCACAAGACAAAAAAAAGGTTTTCTTTAAATTATTATTAAATGCTAAGTCATTGTAGTTAGAGCTACTAAAAACAATTTTGTCAAATTATGTTCATCCAATCTGAAAAATATATTATTTAAGGAAATATTGGAATATCTAGAATAATCATGTGACGTCACTGGATTGAGGTCGACATAATAGCCTATCTTACGCGTGTTAAAGTTGCTCACTTAACACAATTATTTACCAACCTAAAATTTTTTATTTTGATGTTTGATTATTGTAGATATATGTGATTTTTTGTGATTAAGACGATAAAAGTTTTAGAATTTAAATTTAATATTAGGTTTTTTTTTTAATAATAAAAATACTAAATAGATATTTTGGTTACATACATAGACATTTAAAATATTTCATAAAACTAAACACATAAGAAAATTTCTGGTTCCAGTAACGTTTTCAGTAGATAAAAACACACCACATGCGTATAACAAAAATTAGAAAATATACTTTAAAGGTAGGTAAATTATTATTAAAGCGAGTAACATTACACGTATTAGATAGGCAATTACCGCGAGATCGGCCCAATGACATCACGCGTATTTTCAATTACTTATAACTCATTTAATAATGTGAGTAGAAACATAAAAGTCTACACCATAATTTTTAGAATTGAACATTCTTTCAATTAAAAAAAAACTTATTTTTCGTGTTTTGTGCTCCTTTAAGTAGAATACAATAATATATCAAGCAATTTAATAAATAACGTAATTTTTTTGTTAAATTTATTATATTGTTAATCTAAATGTATTACCACTATAAAATAATAAATAATTTGTAGGTTAATTTTGATTGAAAAACCATAAGTAGACAAATTTACTGAGAAAATGAACATAGATTGCACTAAGTGAAATAGACCACTCTGTATTATTGTAGGTTTATCGTATATAATAAAATAATATAATAAAAGGTAATAAAAAAAAAAACAAAACAAAACAAAACCTTAATATGGGAGTGACAAACAAGAACATTCCAGTTTATATTATAATAATAATTTAGCTCTCCGCGGCTTTCATCGTTCTCAGCATCAATGTTTGCGTATATACAATAGACATGATGCGGTGCAAAGACAATAACATTTCGCTAGCCTAAAACAACATAATGTTAACTATAAAAAATAATATGATGTAAAATAATCACCATCGACAATTATCAATACATTTTACACAGCAAAAATAATTCTTTGGAAATATAAACGCAAATGCAATTTTTGTCATGCAGATGCAGTTGATTCATGTTGGAATAAGTTAATATATCTTTAGCTATAGTTAAATTTAATGATATAAGGCTATAGTAATAGCCACAGTGGCTACAGTAGCACAGTGCACAGTTGCTAGTTAGTATATTATGATAATGTCAAGTTGCATTGTGACCACATGTGTTGTCTCCATCTTAATAATGTATATATATGTAATGTATATGTATATATCAAAATGTACGTCCAGCGGTTCCAATTTTTATGTTGTTGCCTTAAATATCAGGGTGAATTGACCTGTTATAAAATACAAAGGAGAGGCCACAGATAATGTTCTTTCATTTAAGTTAACAATACAAAATTGAAACAGCTGGTCATACATTTTGGCATATCATAAGATTGAGAGAATATATTATGCAAATACAACTCTTAAGTCCTCTTAAGTAAAAGAAATTTTGTTTTATACTTTTAAATGTAAGCCACACCTTAGATAAATCATATCCATAAGGCAATAGCTCATAGGCAATACGAATAGGAATACGAATAGGCGTGCACAGGTTCTCTTGATTGGGGTGGTAGTAAAAGGGAAGGAAATTAAGAGTTTTTATTCAATATGATAGTATCATTAATACAAAATAAAAATAAGTAATGTAAATTATATAATATTATATTATTTTATAAATTTGGTAAAACAAATTTTTTATGTAACAACCTATACGAGGTTAAAATATTTAATTACTTTAGCAAAACAGTCCACGACTTTTTAAAATTTAGCGTAGGTTATTCATAGGTGTCCATTAGATAAAACAACTAATTACTAATAGTAGTTATTGAAACAAATAACAACAATAAGAAAATATAGATTGTCTATTAAAACATGAAAAGACCTCAATTTGTTAGTTGATACTTGATAGTCATTATTATTTTATATTATTATACATTTAACATTAATACATTGATACAATAATACCTATTACCTACCTACCTAAAAATGAAATTGTAAGCTATAAACTGTAGCAGCAACTCTCTCAGAGAGGGTAGCTGTCTCCAGCGGCAGCACGAATAGCTATTTAATGAAGCGACCGCTTCATGTTAAAGTGGGGGTAGGTATCTTAATGAAAAATGTGTTTATATTTTACGAATAATTTATGTACTTTTATGAATTGGTTTGGTGGTGAAGGCGGTGTGGAGATTAGCCATCTACATTAACATGGAAACAATTGGTGTGTCTCGGTATACCTATTTATTTTAAATAGTCGTTTAATTCATAAATGAAGTTCACACTTCCTCTGGCTGCCTCCCATGCACCCTCTTTGTGTACGCCTATGAGAATACGTAGGTACCTATAGCAACCTATACCCTATATTCACTATTACAGTATTATACATATACCAAAAGGTATAGATTTTAAAATACATAAATTGTAATACACTAATTAGTTAGGAACAATTTTTTTTAAGATATAATGTGAAAATTTCTGGATTGATCTATTTTAGTTAAATAAACTGTATACACCATTAAAGATTATTTACATTTTATTCCATTCAAGTATAAATTTGAATTACCTGCCTATAAATAAAAAATTGATTTTTTTTAACATCATGTCTCCATGATTAGAATTTTATAAATAAAAGAAAAATTTGGTTTGAATTTTCAATTTTTTTGAAAAATTAGAAAATATCTTTTAATCTCACACATAGGACCGCTTATTTATAATAGTAAATTTATTATGATAAAACTTTTTTAACACACGTTTGAGTTACTAATAATTAAAATGTTGATAACCATGTTAATGCTAAAGGGTTTTAATCATTTGTTATTATTAATGTGGTTATATATATAAATCATAAACCATGTAATAGGCATGTACCTCAGCATAAAGAGATAATTACCTACATAATAAAATATGACATTTCATTTATATTAAATAATCATCACTTTCTAAAAAAGATTCTAATGAAGAGAAAAATTACACTATTTTAAAATAATAACTGATATTGAGTTTGAACATTTCAAAATGTTCTAGTTTAATAAGTAATAAATAATAATATAAACAAACATTAACCATGCAATATTATTGCGATATAGGTACCTCGTACCTACCTACAATTTATTTGAGCATGCATCATACATATTTAAAAACAATTTTTAACCTATACCTCTATTATATAATATAGTACCTAAGTTCTAGAACATAATATAATTAGATGCTACTTACCATAGGTGATTCATATTGCCTTTGAATAATATGTTTCAATTTCGGATCTTTAAAAATATTTAAAAGTTATGGTTTTTTCAATACTTCTTTAAAATCAATTAAAAGATATAGATACTTACTATATTCTTCCAAAACAAATATTTTTTTCTGCACTGTAAAACATTTTCGCACATGATCAAGTCGAACAAAAAACTGAAACGAAACAATTAATTATTAGTTTTTAATGTAAGCAATATTTTAAGCGAGGTGACTAGATGTGCTGGTGATGCAATGTATTATGTATGGTTGTTAAATATTTAATTATTCACTAACGGCACCGGTTTAAAAATGTGCGCCTAATTGATCTTTATATATATATTATATACTACTAATTAATTAAATTTTAATCAAGACAATAATGACTAGTCATTAAAAATATTACAATAATTACTTATAGTTAGATAGTTGTTTTATTTAAACTTTATAGGTATGTACATAATATAAAAACATAAATAGTGATCGGTGAGGAACTTGGAGATGCCATTTTTAGTAAAAATAAGGCTGAACAAGGTTAATAAATCGGAGTATAGTAGATAGGTACTTGTAAATAATAATTATTAAATTATGGCATTCAAAGAACGATTCTGATTTGAGCTCAATAAAAACCACAATCTAGTCTCTCTGACTTATTTCTTCAATAGTTTTCATGTTTTTATTGATACGCACATATCTTAAAACCTTATAGGTTGCTCTTCAATACTCTAAGAAATGCTATTGAAAAATACCTCACAGGCTTGATTTATAATCATTAAAAAAATGATTAGTAACATACTAATACTACTCAGCTCTCCAACATAAGACATAACTATAGCTCATTCAACAATTTCAAAGCCATTCCTACACGTCACATAATATACCTAATAGGCAATTAAAAAAAATATCTCATTTCTAAAAACAACATTTTGGGACATTGATCTTTCGTTTATTATATTTTATATGGTAAATACCTATTAAACTTTTGTAATTATTGGTTGTATAACAAATTATGTTAAAATTCTCATTATAATTTTAGTGTCAACTGGATATAGAAATAAAACTATACATTAAAGTATCATTATTAAAACAAAAATAGGAAAACAATTTTTCTAGTGAAAACTGGTGCTGTAAAGAAAATGTAGAATTGTCGGAGATATTATAATGTAGTTAAGGGTATTGTAATAACGGCGGTATATTTTATAACATATTTTAAGTGATTTTTATAGATATCGATAACTTGCAACAAGTCACACAGGTAACAATGGGTACACCTATTGGTATTGTTCATTAAGGCTTAAAATATTTTATTATTAATAACTAGTTTTCCTAATAATAACAAATACACATATTTTTTATACCTAGGTAATTATTTAAATTAAATACAGTAATACACATGCAACACAATAGTGGGTAATACAAAATGTAAGCGCAAACTAGTTAATGTAAAAACAATTTGGTGCAGCTACATAATATTATAATCATACTATAGGTCTATAGGTACACACACTTACGGTAATAAGTCTATAGTTAAACACAGAACAGTGATAATACTTAAAACATATTATATATGGTTGGACATTGTTTTGATATATATTTTTTTTTGTTAAAAATAATGAAATGTAATATGTCGGACAAAAGCACAAACATCAAAATTCAAAGCTTAAGTCAACTAGTGAGATGGCCAGGCAGTTACTGTAAATAATTATATAGGTAATCGTTACACATAGTCATTATCAATACACGTTGATGAATGATACACATATATATAAATAAATGTATATACATATTTATATATACGTACTACATAGGTAGGTACATGTAAACATACATGCGTCAGATATATCTATGTTATATATATATATATATATGTATATTAGGTAGGTACTGAAAAACTAAACTGTTATAAAGTAATGCATAAACATATATTAGGTAAATTAATTTTTTTCGTTAAATATTTTAACTGAAATATACCTTATCGAGTGACTTAATTTTCAATGACATGCTATACAGACCCATACGAACACGCGCGCACACACACGCACACGCACACACACACGCACGCACACACACACACACACACACACACACACACACACACACACACACACACACACACACACACACACACACACACACACACACACACACACACACACACACACACTAATACTAACACTAACACGTCATATACCTACATATACACACATATATATAGATAGATAGGCATTTATAAAGTAAGTAGGTATATGTATATGAATACATAATAGGTATGTTATATGCATATAGATGTATTTATGTAATATGTATATAAATATAATTTTTGTATAACATTTTGTGCAATTACAGCCATGCTCCCCGTTGTAGAAACTCCTAAATAAATGCATCATTATTATATTATATTATTCACTTTTAGTGTGTGTGTAGGGTAGAACGATTGAGGAACAGTAATTTGTAAAACAATAATAATAGAAAAAAAAAACAGTGACGCTACTCGTCTGCATAATATATATATATATATATATATATATATATAGGTAATAAAAGAAAAATAAATAAATAAACGAAATATTTTACAGTCCAATCGTATATACGTAATATGCACTAGAGTGGTTGATTTATAGCAAACAGGAAATCAAAACTATATTATAATATCTATTACCAATGACAAAACCGTACTTTTTTTAACGTAAATGTTGCTAATATAGGTACCTCAAAGTCCTGAACGAGACAACAATCCATCGCGTTATGACATTTCATAAAAAAAAAAAAAAGGACAATTGAAAATCAACAAAACACAACTAAACATTATGTATAACACGAATAATTAATATTATTATATAATATCGTGTTTCGATAATCATTATATTATCGACCTGACCGAGGACCATCTCAAAAGTTTCTTAAACTTTGCAGTTAACAGGAGGAATAACAACAACACAACGTGTTTTTCTGACTGAAATAAAACATTCAATTTAATTCAAGGCGATAACAATAAATGATCATACCGTTGTATACATTTATTGATATATATATATAGGTATGTATTCATATATCTATATATTATGTATTCATATATCTATATATTTTTATAAATATGTAGATATAAATGAGCGTTAAAACACGTGTGAAGTATAATAGTTTAACGAGCGTGGTGTTATTAATAAAACTTTGAGAATAAAAATAACAATAAATAAATAAATTATAAAGCGTATTGAACATTCTGAATTGTTAAAAAAAAAAATGTAAATATAAATATCCAAAAATATTGAATATTGAATATACTTATACAATACATCTCAGAAATAATGATCATGATCCATTCAAAATATCACTCATATTAATTATTTAATCCAAACAAATTTGGGATAAAAAAATATAAATAAAACCATCTGTTGTAAATTAGTATAGTTTTCCTCCCAAATTTGTTGGTATAAAACGTATAAATAAAATATATTCACTTGTTAAAGAGATATTTTGAATGGTTCTGTATTTCTAGGACACACTGTATATATATATATATATACAATCACACAAAATAAAATATATATTATGTAAATATATATAAAAAAAATATATAGATCAGAAAAGATATAAAGTATCGCATGCCTAATTTTCTGTAAAAATCGCGTCAATAGAAAGCTTTAAGAAAATATACACGCCTATTCACGACAATGATATGATAGTATAGGTAGGTACTAGGTACTTTTTATTTGATCGTGTATACATCATGTATTAAGTGTAATTAATTTATACCAACGACCCGAATTTAAAGTGGGATAATTCGAATGTAGATAGATACTATATTATATTATACATAAATGTATTGCAGCTTCATTTACGTATTTATTGTATTAATGTTTTAAAATCAACACAACAATAATGTTTTAAGAAAGTTTTGAGAGGTCCTTAAAAATATATAAATTTGTAGTAGTAAGTCGTAATTAACAGCTTTCTTTGTATGTAAGTTTAGTAACCATAATATAGTTAAAAGAAAAAAAGTTTTTTTTTAGATTAAATTAACGGAGTATAAAAAGTGATATAGATATATATATATAATATATAATATGTATATTTACATTGATATAACTTTTTGAAAATTCTATAGAGTAAAAAATTATAAGAAAGATTTATAAGGAAGGTAGTAAATTAACCTGCTAGGTATTAAAAGTAAAACAATATTTTATCATCATTAAAATATTCATTGGGATATCTGATATAGGTAATGTATAGTCATATTATAGGTAGGTATTAGGTATACCTACCTAATGTTTGATATTTAGTTATTGTAATTATAAAACTATGAGAATTTAAGTACAAGATGATAAGAAATGTTTTAATGATTGTTATTGATGGAATTCCATATTTCATGTAATATTTTTATTGTTATGGGTAGGCATAAGGCATCCTTTTATTATCCCATTATTCCATTTACTATAGTCATTACTTATTAAGTTACATGAAAAGATATTATATATACATATATATCTATGATGTGGTGGCAAACTTTTTTTTCTTTTAACCACAAATTAACTGAGTAGGGATGGTTTAAACAAAATACTACCAATAAAAATAATAATAAAAAAATAAACATAAAAAATAAATAAAAAATAAATAATGTCATTAATAATAATTAAAAATAATAATGATAAGATAATATATAAAAATTAATCATAATTTTTAAATAATAATATTAATAGTAATATTGTAATAATAATAATAATAATAATAATAATAATAATGATAATAATAATAATAATAATAATAATAATAATAATAATAATAATAATAATAATAATAATAATAATATTGTATTAACAATAATAATAATAATAATAATAATAATAATAATAATAATAATAACAACAGCAACAACAATAACAATAATTTTAATAATAATAGTAATAGTAATAACAATGAAACGCATAATAGTAATATATATCATTGTTGCTGTGACATGCACTTTATTTATTACTTACCTTGCTATCAGCGAATAATAAACCAACACCTTCCATGCATACTTGAAGTATACCACCTTCCCCAGTTGCCATGTCCTTAACAGGAAACTCGCCTCCTAATTCAACTCCGGGAATGATACCTTGTCCTCTCTCTGCAGCTTTTTCCATGGAATGCTTGATGCGAGCATACAAATCTTTGCACTGTATAGCGTAACATTTAGAATTAAAAAATACTTAATTATTCAATGTTTCTTAAAAAAAAGTTTTAGGTAATGTATAAAAGGGTTTTATAGTTCATCATGTACTTTAAATTCATTTTTAATTGCACTATTAAATTCATAACTATTGCATTGCTTAAAGACGAAACCCTATAAGGATATAGGGTAGATCTTTTTAATAACTTTAGGCCTTTAAAAGTTTAAGAAATGCTGCTCTAATCAATGTTTTAATTTTTCGTAGATGATGTAGAAAAAAACGTTTGCACTTCACTGAATATACTACCTAAGCCAATGGTTTTCTTGTTCTCATTTTTATGGTTCTAATTTAGATCCATAAAAATGGCGACATACTTAAAACAATTAATGTATTTTTGAAAAAGTAAACATTACAAACCTATGTAAATTAATATATTTATATGTTAGTATTTTATTAGGTAAAAAATTATGTAGTAGGTACTATAATCTCAATATGAAAACATGATAAGGGTGCTAGTATAGGTATATATTAAGCACACCCAAGTCCCTCCTCCCAAATTGTACCTTAAGGACGATACTTGAATAAAAATGCTCGACTCTGCAGACGACATTTAAGTTGATTATGTCACTGGATATGAAGTAGGTTGGTACCTACTGTGATTACCACTTACTTTTTTTGTATAATATTTGTTCAGTTGAAGTTGTCCACCATTGGCGGTTCTCCAAAGACAAAATATTTTACTTCTAGGGCTGTAAGTCATGTTTACAATGCGTTCATACCACCATCTACTGACAATCACTCCGCTAACCGATCTCAGAACTAGTCCGTCATCTCTAACTTCTAGGAACAACAATTCCCCAGTAGAATCACCACAGTGCACAGCAAAACTTTGCCTATGTGCCTGTCTCGAATTTGATGGCTTCAAGTCAACGTCATTTCCATTCTATATAATACACCAAATAGATAGTTGTATTTTAACATTAATTAAATGATAAACTAAACCCAAAATATACTATAGTGCTGTTGTATGTTGTAAAAATATTTAATCAGCTGTAATAATTTTATATTAATGTTTAGTGTTTTTTTAATTTAAATACACAAAAAGTTGGGAAAGTTGACAGCTCTGTTATAAATATACTTATAGGTATACGGTAGGTGTTGAGTGGGTCACTGTAATGGACGTGTTAAATTTGAATTCAATGATAAATCATTGCTTACAAAAAACGAACCTGATCGAAAACGGTCTGGAAGCTTATATTACTATTAGGTATATGATCTTTTTTTTCTATAATATAATATTTTACTATTATATATGTATTTTACGATATTATTGCTATTTAAGTAATTTATTTTACTATTAATAATAAAGTAGATTAAATTAACTTTTGTCCAGAACATTACATTTTAAAATGTCATCGAGTGTTTAAAATGTAAAAACATGTTGTAAAAGTTTCCCGCGAATAATATTTTTAAAGTTAATTAAATTTCAAAAAATATAAATATCTATACACCTTCAATCTATTACATTTTAGCCATAAATCATTTAATATCTTACCTAATCTTTACATTTAAATAATTAATTAATTAAAAAATATTTAATGTTATTTAGAGTAAGAATTTTTTTAAAAATAGATCTTAACTAGATATGTTCTCAAGTTATTTAGTGTGCCTAAATTGAAGAATTTATATGGTATGTACGCGCATATCAGATGAACAATTAAGCATGTTGGAAGTTGGAACTTACCAAATTGGATAGTTGAGACATGAGGCTCGTTATTTCAGTAGCGTAACAATTTGTCACTCTACTTTTCCCGACTAGAGTTCTAACAATTTTCATGATACTTTCCTTGGGAACGTTTACCATGATCATAAATGCTATTAAATTATATATCATTATGGACAGGAGCTTATCTTCATCATATTCTAGGCGTTTTCGTTCACTTTGGTTTAGATTTTTATACCTATAAGACAGTTATTAGAACACATAAACAATTCAAAAATATACCTATGTAATCAAATAATAATTTTTTTTACAGACCTTTCCATCATCTCTACTGGTCCTTGATCCATGCCTATCATGTCTCTCTCTTGACTGACAGCATCAATAAATACATCTTCCCAAAATTTTAATTGATTCCAAATTGTACTCCGTTCTTTTCCCAATATACCTTTGTAACATAATTATGGCACTTGTTAGTGTTACAATTTATAACCATAATTGTATTTTATAACCATTATATATTATTTAAATGTATTTTTAGTGTTTAATAATAAATACCTTCAAATAAATAAGTGCGTCCCGATTCTGGACTAGGTGACCCAGATGCAGTATTCAACAAATTACCTCCATGGTATCGAAACCCAGCGCTTAGTGATGATTTACTGGACCAAATACTTTGAGTGCGATTTTTATTAGTTGTCTTGAAAAGCTATAATGGGAAATAGTTCGTTTTCTATAATTTAATTTCAATTAAGTAAAGTTTAAAATAATTTAGGTTTTGTTAGGTTTATTTTGAATTGTTAAGTACTTGTTTTAATAAAAAGTGGTAGGTAGGTACTATAATTTTATATATGTTTCTAATTCACTGAAAATATTTAGGATAAAGTGTTGTATATTTTATTATAAAACTTTTGAGTAGCAATTTTAATTATAAGTACTTACTCCCGTATTATCAAGTTCGCTGTCTGATACAGCACTTCGAAAGAATGATGCATTGTTTCTGCTGTTATTACTTGTCATCCGTTTCAAATAAAACGATGGATTGTTGACTAGAACTGTACTACTGTTACAACTGGATTCATCTGATACTACTATCGGCCCAATGGATGACAATTCTCCCTAAATAATTGAGTATGTGTTATTTTTAGGTACACTCTAAAAGTCTTTGGTTACAATTATTTGACCATCAATAACGATTCACTATATAAAATTCAAAATACCTACGTACCTATTCATATTGATTTGGTATCCCAGTGTTTAATTTTTTTAATTTAGAAATGTACAAATCTAAATTTGTAATAAGTTATAGGTAGGTACAGTATTATTTTGAGGTATATATTATTAAAATGCGTTTATATTCAAAATGTCCGCGATGACTATAATTGCTCTTAATTATCATAAATTGAACACAAATTATCCAATAAACCTTATACGAACACTATGTTATTATCGACTTCAAAATAGCCTAGTACAAACTCTCAACGTTTCTAACATACTTAGAGCCGCATTTAGAATCTTCACGCAGTTATTTATGCAGCTATTAAATATATTTATTACACTTATTTATTTATTTACTACTTTTTTATATTCTGCGTCAACATTTCCTAGACATTTTTTCAACTTTCAAAACTTTTTTTTAATAATTATTTATAAAATCAAGTAATTTGTTTGCACGAGTATTTACAACATTTTATAATCTAACTATAAAAAATTTTGAATATTAATACCTATTTGTTTTTTGCCAGAAGTTTTTAATTTTAGTATTTAATTAAATTGTTCAAAAGTAATTTTAATAATAATTAGGTACGCAAATAATTATGATTAAAAATTATTTTTATTTCTATAAAATATTAATTAAAAGTAGATAGGTACCTAATTACCAAAATAGTTTAATTAATCTCCTACATTTCCTTATAATACCTATAATTTCCTTACGTGATGATACAACACTTGGTTGTAAGATCTTTTTGATAGTAGATTTTCATTTATATTTATAAATCATATACATTCTTATATATAAGCAAAAAGTTATTGAAATCATAGACAACATTTACCATGGTTAAGTGTTACCTATACAATATACAATACATTTAAATATATTATTACTTCATTTTCCAAAAAAGGATTTGTTGAAATTTGTTCTTGTTTATTGTTTTCGATATTCATTAAATCATTGAACGTTTCATTTAAAGAAGGATTAGAAGTTGATTCTTCGCCGTCGTCAACTAATGAAAATTCGTGCGCAAATTTTCCAGCTCCACTATTTTTACATTCTAATCAACAATAGTAAATAGTATAATGATTTAGTTTAAAATTATTAAAATTGAGAGAAGTATGTACAAGTGAGTATATATCATATACAATGTGATTCTTTTAAAGGTACACTCGAATTTTCTCAATAAATACATATTACCGGGTTTTGGAATTTTTTTTTTTGTGTACAACGTTTGTTTTTGCAAGACGTACACGTCGTCGTTTTGTCTAGGTAGGAATTTGTAGATTTAGTACCTACAATCCAAACTTAAAATTTAACAGTAATAATCTATTTTATAATATTTTGGTTAATTTGACAGGTATTATGACACGGTCACAAGTGCTGTGGCCGGTCTTGGGAGAGATATCGAGAATTAAATGAAAAAAAACGCACGGCAAGGGATTGAACCCGCGAGATATACGCCGGACAGCCGGACGCGTATCAGTGAGCTACCGCGATCTCATCATATTATTTAATTCGATAGCCTCCATAGACATATTATCATGTCTCTTCGGCCAAAGTGGCAGTGTGTATGACTGAGAAGAGAACGCAAGGGCAATGTCATACTCTCTCCCCCTCCCCAAACCATTCATGCGGTCTCCATGGTGGGTACCCCAGCGGGCAGTCAATATCTGACATTCTGACCCGAACAATCGACGCTGGTCAGAGTGGCAGTGTGCTCGGTTGATGAGAGAACGCAGGTGCTAGAGCTGTGTCAATTAGTAAGCTTAAAACCTATCTGTCCAATTTCCCTTATATTCTAGGTTTAAAAGAATCACCTTGTATAGTTGTATAATATATTATACTATAATAATATGTTTTTCATAATTACACATAATAATATATTGGAATTTTACCAGATAATCCAGATGTACTGGTTTGAGAAGATTTCCTAGATGTTTGATAAACACTCGACATTGGTGAACCAGCAATACTTGGACTTTGCAATGGTGATTGTACATTTTCACGGCTACTATATGGACTGGACATCTATATGTATTAAAAATAACAATAAAATAGATGGATACATAATTGATCTTGAAATTCTATAAGTTAGGTATATTTAATAAACCATTTAGTGAAAGAATAAAATAGGCAACAAACTCCAATTAAATTTCTTTATATACCTGTAGTTATATATACTAGCTGTACTACTCAACTTTGCTCAAGTAAATATTAACAAATATAAAATACGGCACTAAGAGTAATTTGGTTTAATAAGTGTAAGGTAATCTGTTCCAGGATAATTGGGCGTTGGTTTACCTCAATTGCCTTGAGGATATATTTGCATTGGATATATAGCGATGGTGTATTTTGGACTTTGGCTCAAGTGTAATAACTTTATGATCAAATTGGTTTATGTGTACCTTTACCCAGAGTCAAATAAACAAATATATTTTTAACACGGTCAAGTGGATATGGTGTGAAGTGAATGGTTCTGAAGACTGCTAAAGTCGCTACAAAATCCAAACAAATTGCGTCATGGGCGTATTCTACTTCATTACTCAATTTTCAGGAGATAGGAGTTGGGTCTATAGAAGTATACTTAAAACTTTGCCGGATAACCAAGCTCTGTCCATTACCTAGTGAAAACCCACATTCAAATCCATTCAGTGGTTTTAATGACCGAGAGTAGATAACCAAATTTAATATTTTTTATGCATATGACAAATTATTAGACATTTATTAACAAGAAACAACAATTTATATCACAAAATTGAACACTTTAACAGTGCTACATATTGATATGTTAACATGATTTATCCTATTTTAATATGGCCTTTGGATAATTTGATCAATCCTATCAGTTTGCCATGTGCGTCAGGTTGTGTACCATCAAATTACTACTTATAGAGAATGACTTGTCGCATATACCACACGCGTATGGTTTTTCACCAGTGTGTGTGCGTCGATGTGTTGTAAAATGACCACTTTGAGAGAACGACTTGTCGCATACATCACACACGTATGGTTTTTCACCAGTGTGTGTGCGTCGATGTTTTGTCAAATTGTTGCTTACAGAAAACGACTTGTCGCATACATCGCACGCGTACGGTTTTTCACCAGTGTGTGTGCGTCGATGTTTCGTCAATTGGTCGCTTACAGAAAACGACTTGTCGCATACATCGCACGCGTACGGTTTTTCACCAGTGTGTGTGCGTACATGTTATGTTTCGTTAAACTGTCGCTTACAGAAAACGACTTGTCACATACATCGCACTTGTAAGATTTATTCTCCATTTGTTTGCTTTTGTGTCGTTGGTTTGCTTTAATTATTAAATAGTTATGTAACTGTATTTCATACAATTATTTGGTTACTATATGCTATTTTGTTTATGATCGATTAGAATTTATTAACTTCACCATATTTTTAAGCCAGTACTAATTTTTGTATTACTTTTTGCACTTTAAATAAAGTATATTATGTTGAATATAATTCTACAATTATTTTTAAAAAAACATTAATTAATTTAAGGTTTTAAATTTTAAATTTTAAAACTAACATTTTACCCATCAATGAACTCTTAGATCTTAATTTCTTAATTATTTCTTGAGAATCAATTTTGTAACACAAATAACACATCTTCCGCTTTTCAGCCGTAATAATTATCATTACCTGGCAGTACCTACCGGTAATTCGTTTTAGTATCTGTATAGCAGAGCGACATTCACTTATCCGCTTTTTTTTATATTATGTTAAATCAAAACTAAATATGTATTAAGTATTTAATTTTTTTTTTAATTTGGCGTTATCACAATTGATGCATGTCGTAAATAAAACAACCTATCTATACCTATTGTATTACTCGTATCATTCGTATCCACCTACACGTAACAAACATTTCATTTGTCAGACCGTTGTGCAGCCTCCTTCACTTTTGCCTGGCAAATGGGTAAAACATTTAACATCCGTAATAAAAATAATACGAGAAAGCAAAATCTGTGTCACTTTAGAATAGTGAGATAAATATTTCACTAGAAAATGTATAAAAAGAGGTATATCTAAAAAAATGTGTGATCACTAGAGAGAGATAGAGATTATACAACTACACGTATAATGTTATTGTAAGTGTTAACGATGTTAGTAGTAGAAACATTGCTTAGAATTGTTTTTTTTTTAATGCCTATCACTTGAAAATATAGATAATATTTTTACCTAACCACTCAAAAAATAATTTCTTTAATATTTAATTAATATCTTCATTTTTAAATTGTATGTACCTACCTATATGTAATTGCAATTTAATGTTTTGGATTAGAGTATATATTTTCTAATAATATCCAACACTTATTTAAATGTATTTCATTGCAATTTATGTTAACATAAATATCTGTTTAAAACTAATAATTAATCTATCGTTCAATGTAATATAAAAATACAAAATGTGAATATTTACTTGAGATTCGAAACCACTCATGGATATGTCTTTAGCCCAATAATGAGTATGAGCTATTTCTAATACTTGGAACGCAGATGCTAAACCACCTCCACATTGATTGCCAAAAGATACTTCTAATCCATGGATAATTGCTAGTAAGGCTTTAAGCATTCCTTTCCAAACAAATCTATTTATATACTGAAGGGAAGAAAATGCAATTTTAACACCATAATAATAAAATGGAAATTTATTTTATTGAATTAAATTATACCAATGAAATAATTTATAACAAAATGTTGTGAATTATTACCACGTCATCAATGTGATCACTTGGACTAATTTTATTATCCAATGTCCGGTTAAGTTTACTGACTACTAAATTCCGGTATCCCTCTTCTTCCATTAATTTTTTAAATCTACTGAGTTTCAGCCAACCTATTCCATCTCCATCAAGAATCTGTTTTGTCACCTAAGATTTACAACAATCAATTAGTTTATACATTTATTTATCAATTAAAAACTATTGGTCGGTGCATCATACATCCTTTAGAAATGTTTCATTGTCCACGTGACTATTAGGTTTTACTGATTTTTTGTTCGGTATTTTTGATGTTTCACTTAGTTTTCTTGGATTTGAGTGACGAATCAAATTAGATTTTTCAACTAAATCGTTACGCCCGGCTGAAAAAAAATTTGATATTAAATATAAATATATTAATTTTTACTTATGCTATACAGAAAAAAAAAAAAATATTTACCTTTTGTCGGAAAAGGTCCAACGGCTGTACGTTCTTTAGTCTTAGTCACTGGCAACGTGAGCGACGATTTACTATTTTTTTGTTGTTTATTACCACCTAATACATAATATTAAATCTCATAATGTAGACATCCATATTTACTATTTAGTATTTTCCGTGTAACTGAAAAAATGTATATATTTTTTCTGCAAATGCTTACCAAATAAATCTGTAAACATGCTCGTTGTTTGATTTGCCAATCCATTTATATCATTTGATATATTTGAAAAAAAATCTTTTGTGGCACCAGTTCCCATCGATGTTACTGAGGACTTTCTAACCTCAGAAACAGAACCGGTTGAAATTGGATTGGTTGGCGGACTGTTGTCATTTATTTCATCATCAAAACTCAGTTGCTGTAAGCTTAAAGACGTGGATTCACCCAATAATCCAACCTATAAAATAAATATAAATTTTTAAATCTATACAAATAGATATACAATATAATACGCAAATTGTTCATATTATAAAGATACATATAAATATAAGTGTAGTATAATATAGTCTTCTTCTTTTTTCCCTTCGCCTTCTCTCCCAACTGTTTGAGGTCGGCCACCCTGGTCCTCAATTTCCACTTACTACGATCCGTAGCATCCTCCTCACTAACACCAGTCATTCTCATATCGCACTCTATAACTTCAAATCATCTCTTTTTCCATCCATACTCATGTTCTTCGTCACTGAAACTGCCTCAGTTTTTTCTCTTCTTAAAACATGTCCTAGCCATCACGCATTTTGTCAACTATTGAAGCCACTCCTATACTACCTCTTATTTGCTCATTTCTTACTCTGTCCTCTCTCGTCACCCCAATTATCCACCTTAACATTCTCATCTCCACAACACCCATTTTTCTCACCACTGTTGAGCCCAACATCCCGATCCATACATCATCGCCGGCCTACTACTGTCTTATAAAATTTACCTTTTAACCTGATTGGGATTCTTCTATCGCATAAAACACCTGATGCTTCTCACCACTTCATCCATCCACACTTAATCCTATGCATAATATCTTCGTCAAAACCACCATCCTTTTGTAATACGGATCCTAGGTACTTGAAACTATCAAATTAATCCACTACCTCGCCCACCATATTCACTACATGCCTATTCTGAGTTTTACTTACATACAGTTTTACATCTACTCATTTTCAACCCATTACTTTCTAGTACTTCCCTCCATTCTTCCAGTCCATAGTTCACACTCTCTCCAACCAACACTACATCATGCGCAAACAGCACCATGGTACCTCACTTTGTGTACTTTTTGTAATTTTGTCTATTATTAAAGAAAACAAGTAAGGACTCAGTGCTGAACCTTGATGCACACCAACTCCAATCCTAAAATCCTCAGTTTCGCCCACAAGGCTTTTAACCCTTGTGTTCGCTCTTTCATGCATGCCTCAATTATATTTACATACGCCTTAGGCAAACCTTTCTTCATCAATGCCCATTTCAAAATTTCTCTAGGAACTTTGTTGTAGGCATTCTCTTGATCAATAAAAATCATTTATAACTTCCTTTTTTTCTCTATATAATTTTCCATCACTTGTCTTACACAAAATATCGGCTCCATTGTCGACTTGCCGGGCATAAAACTAAACTGATTCTTTGAAACTGATGTCTCACCTCTAATCCTTAAATAACCTTTTCCCAAATCTTCATAGTGTGATTCATAAGTTTTATTCCTCTATAGCTTCCACATTCCTGTACATCTCCTTTTTCTTTGAAAATTGGTATCACATAACTCTTTCTCCAAGAGTCTGAAATTTTTCCACCGACTAATAACCTGTTGAAGAATCTCTTCAACCAGTCTACTCCTAATCTCCCTAACACTTTCCAAGGTTCTACTGGTATTCCATCTGGACCTACTGCTTTTCTATTTTTAATTTTTCTAACCACCCTTCACACTTCTTCTTCTCTTATTAAATTGACCATACTTAAGTTTAATTCGCATTGATCTATTCCCTCCCTCGAAAATTTCTCATTTAACAATTTTTTTAAATACTTTTTCCATCTATTCGTTATCTCATTGTCATGTGTTAACACCTTTTTATCTTCGTCTTTTATGCACCTTACATTTATAGTGCGTTTCATTATAACTGCGACTCGACGCTAACGCACTTCGTGGCGGTTTTGTCTCAAACCAGGGGTTTTCAAACTAGGATCGAAAAAATGTGTAAAATATTCGTTATCAATTTTAAATTTTCCGCGCAACTTTACACGCTATTTTTAGAAGCCCTAATGAAAAAACACCACGAGGCGCGTTAGCATCGAGTCGCAGTTACAATGAAACGCACTATAGTACATCTTTGGTTTATTTTCTCTACTCTTAGCTAGCCTGTACACTTTAATTTCCCCTTATCTTGTTCCTAATCTCTCATATAACTCATCATATTTATCTAATTTTGCTTTACTTACTGATTTTTTTGCTGTCTTACATACATTTTTGTACTCAACCCAATCCTCTCTCTTCCTAGATTTTTGCCAAACTTTAAACTGGGATTTTTTCTTTGAATTATGGCTTGCACTTCCTTTTCCCACCACCATGTTTGTTTATCTTCTGCCATTTTACCTCTGTTTTCACCTAATACTTCCTTAGCCACACTTCTAATATTATTTGAAACACTTTCCCACACTTCGTTTATACTCCCTTCTACATTCACTATACCAATCTCTCTCATCTTCTGTTTAAATACTTTTTATTCTCACCATCTAAATCTTGCTTCCTTATTTACTTTTTCCCTTCTGGTCGCTCTCTTTTTGATGCACCAAATCTCCATAACCATAAGTCTATGCTGTGTTTTTACACTTTCTCCTGGAATTTCTTTGCAATCCTTATACTGTTTCGCATTACTTCTTCTCACCATAAAATAATCTATTTGAGACTTATTCCTTCCACTTTTATTTGGTAACATAATGTCCTTCTCTCTTTCTAAAATATGTGTTCACAATGGCCAAATCATACGCTGTAGCGAAATCAAGTACTTTCCCTCCTGCATAATTTTTGATACCAAATCCATACTCTCCATGTACTCTATCGTAGCCAGTTCTATCACAGCCTACATGACCATTCATATCAACACCAATCACAATCTCCTCCGCTCCTGGTATTCTCTGTATTACTTCATCCATCTCCCTCCATAACTCTTCTTTCTGACTTTCCTCAGATCCTATTTGTGGAGCATATGCACTAACTATATTCCATACCTTTTCTTCCACCATCACTTTCACTACAATTACTCCATCACTTATCCCGAAAACCTCTACTACTTTTCCTTTCATGTTCTTATCTAATATTATTCCTACACCATTCCTTATATTTATTTTTTCTGAATAAAATATTTTGTACTCTTCACCAATCTCCCTTGCTTTATCTCCCTTCCACTTTGTTTCTTGCACTCAATAGACATTTACATTTTTCCTCCTCAGAACTTCGGCTAATTCTCTGGATCTACCTGTCAGTGTTCCTAAATTCCACGTACCATATCTCACTTCAAACCTATTCTTCATACTCAGGCATGGATCTACTTCCGAAATTTGTGATGCTTTCCCTACACCGCTTTTGGATAGACCCGCACATGTGACTGATGAAACGGCTACCGCACCCGTTGTCCGGCTGGTACTGGTCACCCCATCTCTTAGACTATCTACACACCCAACTATTACATTTCTTCTCACTTGTTTTCCCCACGCACATCCGAGATGGGAAAACATGCCTACACAATTTGTTGGACCTCTCATACAGATTTGACAAAAATTTTACACCAGCTGTCGACCTGACGCAACCTCATTTGTCGCCTTTTACGACAGGCTGAGGAGTCGTGGAAGTATTCTAACCCCCTTCCACAGGGGTATAGTATACTGTAGTATTACTAAGTAATATTTATTTATATTAGTACCTATATTATGTATACTAAATATTTTCAGAGTAGAACTCAAAAAGTTAATATAATTTTTAATAGGTATTTTACAAGTATAAACAATATAATAATATAATTGCGTCAGCCTGTCTCATATAACTACAGTCTACAAGTGAATGTGTCAAAATGATTATAACATTAAGAATTACGTTGATGTAGACTTAAATGTGTCTGATAGCACCACAGACTTATTATATATATAATCTGCGCGTCCCCCATACCCTATTTTAGGTTGCCAAGTGACAAAATTGCTAGAAATATATTGTCAATACCCATGTAATATGAAGGAACCTGACTACCTAAGGTGTATGCTATTTTTTCTAAAAATATTGTTATCATCGTGGTTGAACTACTCTCTCTCTCTCTCTAACTCTCTTGCTATTAATGGTACATAAGTTATATGCTATATTTTTTTAAACAATGTTTGCCCCTAGACAGTTCTCTCTGTTATTAGTCCGTTTCTTTATAGGTCTATGCATAATCAAACAATGCTATTGAATTGAAAGATTAATAAATAATATAAGTAGGTATAGATAGGTACTTAATGGTCAATAAGAACTAAACAAATATAGCTCCTACCTTAAATCCTTTTTTGGACGCTACTTGTTTTGCACTTTTTGTGAGGTCACCGATTGTACTTTTTCCAACATATGTTAAATCATCAAAAGTATTTTTGCTGACACCAGCCGCTGTTTTACTGGCTTCAAATGCACTTTTACTAGCTTCATGTACAGATTTGGTGGCTTCGCCTGCAGCTTTTTTTGCTTGAGTGGTCAGTTTGTCTGCTACATGTGCTAGTATTCCTCCAGCTCCTTCTTGACTACTTTGCCTGGCTGTTTCTCTAACAAGTTCTTTTGCTTGAAAAGCAAAATGTTCCAATATTGAATTGTTTTGACTGGATTGTCTTGTCAACTGTTGGTGTAAGCTACTTAAACTTCCCTTTCTTGATGAGGGTGGACTAGATATAATATTTTGTTTTTTTTCTGTGGCTGCCGGTAACGTTTGATAGAACTCAGATGACTAAAATATAAAAACAATATCCGGAAATTAAAATGTTGTTTTAATTAATACTAATATTGTTATTTAATAAATCTCTGTACAATTTATTTAATAATATAATGTTAAGTATACGGTTTTAGTATCAACTTACTGTGGATGTTTGCGATGTAGGTCTAAAATTACTATTTTGTTTTTGTGCTACAACTACATGGTTTAAAGCAGAATCACTACCACCTGTGCTATGTCTGCTTAGAAGAAGTTTGTTACCCGTAGTAGTTGCAGTCAACTGTGAAGGTGATTGTTGCAATTGGCTACATCTAACGATATCCTACAATTTGATAAAAATATTTGTGGATATTTATATTTACTACTTGTTTTATAAAATGTGCTTGATTTAGAATGTATTGTTTAGTTGTGAAAAGGAGGACGAGTTTATAAAGGTATGAAACATTAAGTCATTAGAATAAATTATGATAAAATTATAATATGTATTCTACGTATGTAATTTGACTATTTAAGCATGACAAGTTGAGCATATTCATAAACATTAAATTTCAACAAACGTGATATTCTATAGCTTGTGAAGTTGTATACTTTTGACAACGCTATAATTATTTTATTAGTTGCATTGTCATAGGAAGATTGAACATTATACGTAGGTCAAGAAAATACAAAGTTTACTAGCTATACATATATATATATATATTATGTTGAAATTGCTTTTACTATTTTATTTCAATAACTACCAATTATTAGGAAATATTCCATTTTTTTTTTAATTGTGACATTCTAAAAACTATAATAACAGATTAATAACATACCTAACAAAACAATTTTAATCAGTGAAGTAACACCCGACCATCTTGAGGTTACTTGAGGCAGTTTTCAAATCAAATTAAAAATTAAGGGCAAACCAATATAGTTACAGATTATTTGACTAATAAACAAGAAACCTAGGTCTTAATAATGCTCTAAGAATGTATCTGAATAAATAAATACCTCGAGTTTTTGTTTTTAAGATCACCCCAATAATGGTAAGTAGGTGCAGTGTCAGATCTAGGAAATTTTACGCCCAGGGCTAATAAAAATGCAACGCCTTTACGTAAGTGCAGGTAGTTCGGGGTGTGTCGGGTGTCAACAAAAAATGTTTAAATACAAATCAAAAAGTATATTTTGATATTACAAATATTTTTATTGAAACCATTGTTTTCATATATATACGTGTACGCGAAAACTGGGTACACTCTATCACTTACTTAAATTACTCAGTACCCTATAGGTACCTATACACATTTAGAAATCTTTTAGTAGAAGATTGATGATCCAATAGTCTAGTTTAATGTCCCGCAACAGAATTCACAAATATGTATAGAGTATACTCTATATATATATACATGGTTTAGTACAGAATATGTCAATATTATACTTGAACTAATTAAATGCACATTACTCGAAAGTACTTGAAAGTATTCTTATAAGAATATAAAATATATTAAAATTATAAAATTCCCCAACAAGATTATTCAAAGCGAACCTTTTCCTATTTTCTTATTTTTCAGGATAGCTCTTTTTTTGTTTCTCTAATTTTTAAAATATTTAGATAATATGTTATATCCACCATTTAAAAATAGATAAAATATAATAGGTTCTGATATCAAAAATTACCTTTTTAAAATGTATCAAGTATATTTTTAAGTTTTAAGAAAATGATATTGGACAAAACGTTCATTTTCCAGGAACGTCCTTTTATGATTAATAAACTGGAATAAGCGTCCTTTCAAAAAAAATTCAATTTTTATCCTTCCTGAATAATATTTTCCTGAATTAATACTTCCTGATGAAAATGAAGCGCCACCGTTGACACCGGTCATGGGTAGGTGGGTATAGATGATATAGGTAGGTGATTTTTTTTTAGATAACCAATTTTGAGAAACTAGGTAGGTATGCATTTTGTATATAATTGGTGATTTTGTTATAGTTAATGTTTGTATTGTGTAATATTACAAAAGTATTAACATTCAAATTATCTATAAATATAAATAATTGTTGAATAAGAAATTGAAATAAAATGACTATAAACAGTAGGTAATTAAATATAAAATAATTACATTTTTTTTCTACGGAATACTTTTTATAAGTAAGTTACATTTTGTGAATCGAAATACATTTTTTACAATAAACTATGCATCAACAATGCAATCTCAATAAATTATTTACTTGCTTAAATCCCTTGCTCTCATTTATGTGCTCAAATCGCCACTCTTAATTGATGTGCTGCTGCTTTTACTTTCTTGATTTTTAATCAAGTAAGTATGATAATTGAAATGAAAAAAGTCGGAATTTTGAAAACTTCAAGAATTTGTGTTAATTAGGAAAATAATAAAAATGTAACTCAGTAATGATGAGTAGGTAGGTAAGTTAATTAATTATAAATATTCATTAATAAGCTTGTATAAAATATTAAAACACCTACAGAATATGATATTATATATACAGTGAAGTGTTATTTATTACAATATCTGTCTACTTAAATTGTAGGTAACTTTACTGAGTAATTCTAGCCTAGATTATTATGTGAATTTATACAGATTACAGGTTAATTATTTTTTAGATATGATACTCAAGAATATCGATTAAATTATAAATGATTGATTCTTAAAAATGTTGTTTTTTATAGTTATGTTCAAGCACTTGTTTATAGTATTAGGAATGTAATAGTTTAACTAAAAATACAAACTATTATGGATTCGGGTTTAAACATAGGCGAGCTCATGTCACTGTGGCTACTGGACGGCGAGGATCCGATAGATTTACTGCCGATTGATTCTATGGTCCCATCCTCATCTGGGCTATCATCTGACGCCATTGGGAATTGTAAAGTTATTGGAGGTTCATAAGCAGAGTGCACTCCTTGTACGATTGGTCCTATATTGAGTCTTGGACTTTCTAAATAAATATACAATTTTTGTTATTCGTATAAAGTTAAGGGAGTATTATATTAGGGATATAATATTTATGAATTGTAATAATAAATACCTATTTTCAGAATTTTTTCACTAGTAACATTGACTTTGAAATCTTCGCGATAATTTGCTAATCTCTCGTCTTCACTGCTACTACTATCGCTACCGTCACTGTCGGACCGACGACTCCCATCAGCTATGTGAATACGAAATGAGTAATATTTGTCTCTTATATATTATAAATTATCTACGTATATATGTGTCAGTAATACTATTACCTAATGTCAAAGAGGGTCGGTTTGAATTTACATTGACTTTCATTATATTTTGAATCGAACAATTTTCTTGCCAAACGGTAAATACAACAGGCTCTAAGGTATTCGCAAACCATTTAAGCTTATCGCCAATCATAGATGGGTCGTTTACGCCGGTTTGAATCCGTTGGAAGACCACGTTGTTCGGTGTCAATGCCCATTCGGCGAAATAATCAACTGCTTGTGTTCGAGACAGTTGACATGTGAAAAGCGACGGGTTTGGCCTGCTCTTCAGAAAAGAATTGATTTGAAAAAATACCACAGGTCTAGGGTAGAGCCTCAGAGTTCGTGAATGTTCTGTTAGGTTGGCCAATACGTCGCCGGACAAAAAGAAACGAACCATGGCCACCCTGATTGCAATATCCACCGAATCAATATCCACTGTGTTGTACGCTGAATTCGTCGACGTTTGTCTTCTAAAAAAAAAGTGCAGTGTTTAAGACTTTAGTAGGTATTAAATATTAATTGGATCGAAGAAAAAATACATAGGAAGTGCAATGGATACGACATTAACGACAAACAATACCAAAAAGTACCTAATATTTACTCCAATGATATTTTAATTATTGAAAAATTGGCAAAGGTCGTTATTATGGACAATATTGGCCAATGGATGTATTACAAACAATTAGTGTTTCTTTTTGGTGTAGTTACCTACCTACCTACAAATAATATATTGGCGTATACTTAACATTTTTTTAAGATTACCAATTTATAAGTCTGGTTTTACTAAGAAATTATTAAATCAACATATTAGAACAATTTTAAATTATTTGTTTGCTAACATTGTACAGCTGTTGAATAAAAAGTATTAACAAATGTGACCATTACATTACTTTAATCACATCAAAAATCTGATCTGAAAAGACTTAATTAGAAAATAATGTTATTGACAGAAAGTGTAGACAACCTGTACGAAAGGATCTATTTAGAAAATGTGATTTTCAAAGTAAATGTTTTTGATTATGAAAATAAAAACTTTAAAAATATTCAGTATAATATAAGAGTATAATATAATTATTAAAGAATTGATTTTGATAGCAGCTGCTCTTATAAGCATGTCTGCAGCTTAGACAACAAAAATCAAAATTCACTCAAATGAATAAATATTATTATTACCTTATTTCGTTTCCTCGATTTATACTGTTGTCAGTGTTTATGGCATTACTTCTTGATTGAAAGTTTTCCATTTTTCTTTTTGAGATGTCTTCTCCTGTACTCGAAAATTCCATTGGAGGTCTCGTTGTTGACATAACTTCATTTTCCGGAAAACTACTTGTTGCTTTACTGTTAATATTTATTCGCGAAAGTCCATTTAAAGCCTATTTTAATACAAATTAAATAAGAATGAATTGTTATATTCACAATTTTATTTGTTTTTATGATAATTACAGATTTCAAATTATTTTTCAAAGTTAAAGATTCAGACTTGGGTAACTGTGGTATAGCATCTTCTCGATTAACAACTATTGGCGGTGTTATTTTATTAGAATCCAAATCTACTATCCAAACGTCTTTCGGAAATCTGAAACACAAAAGATTGTTTATTGTGATGTCAACACGTTCGTTAATAGATTATACCGAACTAACCGGAAATCTCTTTTTGTTAAAAAAAAACTGGATGGAACTCCAACCACATAAGGCACGGGACTCTCGAATAGCTGAAAGTTACACAAACGGAGATTTAATCATACAATTTATTATACAAATGCATATTATATGGAATATTGAGGCTTTTTTTTTATTTTTATACCATTTCCGATTTTGGTAGACTTGTAGGCAGCAATGGTATAACAGTAAACATATATTGCAAGGGATACATAAGGGCCACTAAAGCCATTACGGACATAGTGAGAGCATTATAATCCTTTGATTGGAAGACGACCTAAAGTTCATAGCAACATTAGTAAAATACACGGTAGTCGAATTAACGATTTTAGATAATATACATATTAAGTAAAATATAATGTATTCACTCACTTTACTTTCTAATAATATGATAGTTAATACGTAGAGGCACGTATCTACTCCCAACAACTCTAATGGTAAATGTAAAGGGAAATCAATCAGTGAAAATCTCGTGTGGTCGGGTAACGCGAAGGATAGTGGTAGCTGCCGCTCGTTTTGTGAAAACAAATAAACCTATACGAATATAAATTACAACAATTACAGACATAAATATATATTTTTCCTAAACCAATTAAAGTGTAAATGGATCAACATAGATCAATTAATTGTCTTAGATATAATTATATAAGACAAATATAAAACCAAATAAAAAATAAAAAAATAAAAGTTTTTGCAGATTATGTTTTGTACGTGTAAAGGGGTTAAATCCTAAACTAATTGAATGTTATAATTCCTATATGAATCAGTTATTTATAAATTTAGGAAAAATATTATAAAATAATGGTGGTATAAAATTAAAATACATTTTAAATTATACAGTATTTATTCCGGGAATGTTACAATGTATGTATGATGACAGGTACTTGTAGATAAGCTCCGTTGACCAAAAATATTTAAATTTTACACAGACCGAAGACTAATAAAGTAATAATTATTAACTTATAAATAGTAATTAATGAAACCACGATTGACCTAACCAGTAGATAATAACCTAAAAATATTTGTAGTTTATTTCAACATTAAATTGCAAAATATTATTTTTTTATTTATTCAGTTAAAAATCCGTATGATAGTTGTACAGATTTGTTCTTATCCATTTTATCTTACTTCCAGTTTCGTCTTCCCTGGAACAGGAACTGGAGTGCTGAGCAAACGCAATATCCACATTTCAAGTTCTTTGATAAATTGTATAATTCTTGGAGAATTTGCTTGAGTTAAAAATCCAGTCAATAAACTCCATATACATTCTTTTCTATAAACAAAATCATTTAACCGTTCATTATAAAATAGAAAATTGGACATTCGTTAAGTGTTATTATGTAGGTACCTTTTATGTCCTTCTTTTCTGCTACGATTAATTTTTTTATTGCAAGAATCGATAAGGCTTTTTAAATAAAACAAACATGTACGAAAACTTGAAAATAAAGGATGATGAGAAAGAAGACACAACGATGTAAGAGAATATAAATCTTGAGATTCCTGAAATATACAACAAAATTTTAAAATTTCTTATGGGTATGGCAACTGTATTAACATTTATATACTTTAAGTTATATGAACATTTTTTTTAGAAAAATAGATAAATATTATCAATTTTTTGACTATAAATAAAAATATACTATATGTTCAAAACTTCAAGTACTTTAATTTAAAATAAAATCAACAATTGAACACTTACGGGCTGTGATGAAAGATTTTTTGTAACCTTATCGCTTGATTGATCTGTGGGATGATCTTGAGACATTGATTTACCAAAAGATGTTGTAGAATGACTATTAAAAAAAATAATACATATTTTAGGATCAAAATATTTGTTTTAAGATATTAAATTAGTTGTTTTATTATAATTGCCAAGAAAAAAATATTATCTTTTCATAATACGGCTGGAATACCACAAATTATGAACTGCCACAAGTCACAACACTAAATATTGTGGTTTTTCACTCAACATATCACCCAAAAATGAGTTTTTATTTAGCGCTAGAACGCCAAAAATCGAAATAAAGCAGTCTTGATTTTGACTTCGGTGATTAATTGCATATGTTTTAACTTAAATTAAAAATGGCTATGTTATTTTTAAAATTATCTAAAAATTGAATGATTCAATACTGACACATCTTTTTGGTGGCAAAATAAAAAATGATATTGAATGTAACGTTCTTGCATTCTATAGAACTACATGTTTACTATTCAAAAGCAGTCATAACTCAAAATTAATTAATTTTGAGTTGTGGCAGTCTAAGCTTGTGTTTAGGGATAATATATATATATATTTTATAACTTAATATTTATTATGTTTAGTATCTAAATATAATTAGTTGATGGTTAGCAATAGAATAGGTCGTACTTAGAAATAAATTTATAATAAATAAATTCGATAATGTAAAAATAGTTTTGATAAACTAGAAAACTCATTAAAATTTTTTTTAATGAAGAAGTCATTAATGACGTCATGAGCACGTAAAAATTTGTCCAATATTTTTATTTTCAAAATTTGACGTTCTGTTTATTAAGTTATTTTGAAGTATTACCATCTTAAAAATACCGACGAATGATTGCTTTGTGGTTTCTTTGCACTCTGTTCATCATTTATGTTGATATTCTTTGAATTATTCGTATAACATTGACCAACGCGTCTATAAAAATTTACACACACGCCGTATCTAGTTCGGGCTATTGGGAAAAAAAATGTATTTATCAAACAAAAATGTAAAGTATAAAAGTAGTATTAAAACTATTATTGATTAGATTTCTCAAGCTGAATTATATACTAACTTGTATCTTTATCCGTTAGTGTAAATACAAATGACGTAACTTTGTTCGATTCAGATCGGCTATGCTTGAAGGAAACGCATCCTTCTGGTTGACAAAAATATGACATTGTTTCAGGTAATATAAAATCTTTATGATCTTCTGCTGGATACCGTCGGAGTAATTCTGGGTTCTATAGTTATCCAAATCATCAAGTTAATATAATTGTATACATTTATAATAGGTAAAATTTGCAATAAATTTTTTTTGTTATAATCAAAATTATTTAAGCATAAAACAGCTGTGAAACTTATAAATTAGAATTTATATCGAAATTGAACTGTGTTTGATATTTTGATATTTTCTGAGATTATATTCAACCAAGATTGAAAAAACGAATGTGTTTTATTATGAATTATATACTAAAATTATTTTATTTTACTTAATTATCAAAGCTGAAATTAGAATTTTGGGTGAGACATAATTAATGTATGGTGGTTTTATTTACATGTTTATTTACTAAATTACCAGTCAACAGCAAAACCTACTGGAAATTTCAAAAATTACGCAGGAAAGAGTGCAGATAATGTAGAGCGAGAATTATTATTGCGTTCAATATTTTTGAAAATAAAAATTATTTTGCACCCAACGTTGGTGATCACAATCATGTCCCTAACCAATTAGAGTGTGGATCAGAGATCGTCAAATATTCCTTAAAGTCGAAGTCTGAGGATCAGCAATAACTGCCAACTGCCCAAATATTAAGATTGTTCGGGAAAAAAGGTTTAAAGTTTACGGACGTTTAGGAAAGATACTATAGGGAAAAACTTTAATTTCTATATTTCACCAGAAAGCGTTTCTTGAATGATTAATTAATGGACAATAAGATATTAAGATGTAAAAGTTATTGTAGATACCTGAATATAAAAGTTTTCATCATTACTGGACACCGTTGAACTGACTCCACAGTATTCATCATTGTTGGATCCATTGTTTTGTAACTCGTATAAAGAACTTCTTTTTGAAGAATTGGGATGAGCTCCGACGATAGCTAAATAGTCGATCAGCCGAGGGCAAAAGAATTGGCTCTCGCTCATAGCACGTAAGTATAATTTTTTGAATAATATAAAGGTATATTTGGATAGCTAAATGTACTGTCTAAGCAGCTTTATGTAACAAAAATATAGGAGATATATCACAGTTTGGAGTGTTTGTTTTGTCTTACGTATTTACATACATATAATAAGTATTGCTCAAGTTTAAAGTTTAACAAAAAAAGAACACTATGAAAAATTCAACATGTACTTATACAGTCGTGAGATCATCACCGGATAGCCCTGCCACCGAAGTGTTTGTATCATAATAAACAAATTATTATGATTTGAATATTGATGGCTGTTATTATGTTATATCGTTGAAGACATTTTTTTCATAAATCTTCGCAGCCGCAACTAAACAGTATTTCTGATTTGTTTGAAAAACATATTGACATTTTTCGTCTGTCATAATCAAGCATTACAGCCGTTCAGAGTTGCATAAATTATCGAATCTGTAAAAATATTATTTAAATCGTAGCATTATTAATATCATAATAAAATACGTCATGTCAATCAGGTTTTGTGCAAATTTTAACACGATTTAAAAGGTTCAAATTCTTTCTTGTGTGCGATAGATAAAAAAATATTAATGTATTTTGTTACACATGAAACACTATTTGTATATTTAAACCCTAAAACAGACTATTACCGTTTAATAGTACTTTTGTCATTTTTATTTTCAGAAAAAAAAGTAAAAAAATGAATAATCATTTATGCGCGTAAAAATTCCACGAAATATATTCATAAAAAAATGCAAATATGCGTTATGAGAGTCTTAAATGTGCACTCTAATATACTCGTAAATATGTTAATACCTATATAATATGCATTTATTTCATAAATATTTTTCAAATATGCATTTATATACAACACACAAATATTCAGAACATCTTTAATATGATGTTCATAAAAAATATTAAAATATTTGAAGACATTATAATAATATGATTACATTATATTACATTTTAAAATATATAATATTATACTGCATATTTTTTTATTTCATACGCGTTACATAATTCTCATAATTATTAATTGCGGAGAAATATATAACTTGAATAAATTAAACTATACGCCTATGTGTACTAATTTTACTATCTATCTCTAGTCAAATAATTTCATAGAAAACATTAAAACAAATTTAAATTTAAGCTTATGCACTTGATAATAATGACACGAATATGGTGATCGACTTACAATTTTAATTCTGGTACCTACTTAATTTTAAATTTGACAACATTGATTATTACGAATTCAATATTTATGTCATAGCTGGTATACAGTGTAAAATGAAGGCGTTTTCGCTAAGGGACAAAAGTATTTTCCATGGTTGCAATTCCCAGAAGAAATGGATTAATTTTGATTATAAAGTAAAAAGTTTATGAGCTCTAGATAAGGCGATGACTCTCGAGACTCAAACCAAAATTATAATTAGTAAAATAATGAAGATGGATAGTCTTTTTCAATCATGTACAGAACAATATATTCTGCAGTAATTATACCTTAATACAGTTTCATTAACTGATATTATAATATTATTTTGTATTATATGCATATGCTAGCCAATTAATTTTTTTTGATACTTTATTTTAAATTTAAAAAATTTGTTGATCTCTTTCACTTTTACCTGAATATTAGAGTAATTGTCACTTCTGCTCCAATTATGCATATGTATATAGATTAGGTATTACAATGCAGGTGCCTATAGTTATAATTTACCAAATATCTCAAAATTATCATTTTAAAATTATTAACAAAGTTAATGGATTCCTTTATGTCACAGTCTATGATCATAAATTATGATATTTTTTCATCTGTCTCTGAAACAATATATTAAGAGCCTTTTATTAAATTGTCAAGCTTTCTTACCTAACAAATAAAATTTTATTAATATTTATAGAACAAAATACTAAAAACATTGGAAACTGAAAATGTCCGTATACAGCTAAAATAAGTCGTAATATTTTGAAAATGGTATGGTGTATAGAAATTGTTAATATAAACATTCAGTCAAAATGTCATGTACCTACGGCTATTTGTTTTAGAGTTACACCAAAAACTAAAATTGATTTTGGGTTAAAATTCTCACTTTTCCTTAATTTTGCTTTTGTTTTTCACGGCACTTTTGAAAACTACTGGAAAATTTTTACTTTTGACTCCTCAAAGTACCAATTAGATTCACTTTCCTAACAGAAAAGTTACTGTTGAAGAAAATCTAATCACTTTTACTCTCTTAAAAGGTGATAACACAAAAAAAAATACACATCTTTGTAAAATCAATAAATTTATTACACCACTCAGTATCTAAAAAAATAAGGAAAACGGCAATTTTTAAGCAAAAACTGTTTATGACAAATCAATTTTTTTTTTTTGGTCTAACTCAAACCTTGTAATTTTTACCAAATTTTTATTGTAGCATTTTCTATACATTATAATATGTTTAAATTATTTTAAAATTTGATTCTTTTTGTGGTATTTATAAGCATAAAAAATTTTAATTAGTCTTATTTTAATTATTTTTGATAAAAATATAAGTAGGTGTGGTAATCGTGTGACATAAACGTAGCACGGTACAAGAATTTTCCGCTTTGAAGAAAATTTATGACTCATAAATATGGATTCATGAGTAACCATTAATTGTATACCTAGTGGCCAGTGAGTACTATACTTAGTTGGTAATTAGGTAATTTTTACATTTTATTCGTTTCTATGGTGATAAACTAAGCTTTACAACAACACTCATCAAAATTACGACAATTTGCAATAAGTTTGTAGTTAAAAATTTAAAATAATATTTCATTTTTATAGCTAAGCAGTAAGCCTTGAAAATTCAAAACAAGGTTTCTTATAAGTAATTAAAAAACAAAAAAAAATATAAACCTTTTTTCTTTCGATAGACGATATAACTTAGGTTCAATTTTGGATAAATATGATGTTAAGCAAAGAATAACAATTTTAGTTATTTTGTTGTAATTAAAAAAATATTGTTTGCAACTTAAAACTTTTAAAGTACTATAATATTATTACATTTTACAATGACATTTTCAAATGCAATGTTTTTTTGGCAAAAATAAATTCAACCTACTATATTACACTATTACTAATAAAATAATAAAACAAATTACTTTAACATTTAAGCAATTATATCATAATATAAACATAGACCGTCTTCGCTCAGAATTGTTTTTCGTTTAGCTATAAAACGTATAATGATTTTATATCAGTATATCACTGGATTCAAGTTTAACATATTCATTATAGTGACTCGCATTTTGATCGTGATTCATGAGTCTTCTTGTTTAGGGTAAAATATTTGTACTAGGATAACCTTGTTTGTTTTTAATTGAATTGGTTCTCTTCCGTAGTTATAAAAATAGATTATTTTATGTCAACAGTAGATAATAACTAATAAGTCACGCACAAATATTTATAAAATGAATTATGATGCTTTATTTTTCCAAAGTGTTTGCTTGACTTATCGATATGAAATATAGTACAGGTATTAGGTATTTATACTACGCAAATATAACGGATCCCTAAATAAAATTCTCTCTTCAATAAATTATTCATTATATTATATTTCTTTTAAATAACACGATCGAAAAAAAAAAAAACAACCAATAGTTAAATAAATAAAATAAAAGTGTTGTATTCGTTATATTGAGTATCAAAGGAGTTGTGTTTGATAATATGTATAATTAAAAAATAATGCACGGTACCTATCTAACTAACCTATCTAATTCGTAATAAAAGCTAAAGTTTCGGTGTGTCTATCGTTTATATAAAACTATCGCACGATTCTATATAGATGCGTACAAATGTATTTACCTGTACGTATAATGTTTATTGTAAGTAATAACTAATAAGTATACAGTACAATATGATTTATTATTTATGATATACCTACATACATAATATAGCACTATAATATTGTCTTTGTCACTCGTAGCGGCGTCGCCCATCTACCCACGGGACACGACTCGGAAATATATCTAATTTTATCCACAATAGGTACATAATTTATAGTTGAGATACGCCTGTAATCCATTAACCTGGTTACATTCATTTTATAGGTCATAATTGAAAAAAAAAATGTCTTATACATGTACTGCAGTTTTTATTACTTTTATAAGGTAGGTAGGTAGGTAGGTAGATAGTTATTATTTATTAATAATACTTAATATGTCCAAAAAAACTATTTTTCTGTTTTAATAATAATATCATTGTTACCTGTATTAACAATGATTATTATCTGTGGTTTTCCAACCCTTTCAAACCAGAATTTTGTTTTTATTTAATATTAATAAATATAATTGAGTTGTATACATTTGAGTTATTTTTACATAAAATATAGACGAGACAATATTCAGACAACTGACAAATCGTCAATCAAGTTTTACAGTCTTATCCTAAAAAATAATATTTTCTACAGTTTTACTTTTTGGTCTAAAATTAAGAAAAACAAAAAAAAAATAATATTTTGCGTGAATGCGTTTTGTCTACGTTGCAGGACCAGAGAGATAAAATAAACAGTACACTGACATCCTTAGGAAGACACCCATACTGTGTTGTTTCCTTCTTACAAAGTATAAATTTGAAAAAAGCAATTTTGACTTTGTTATTTTTTAAATTATTTTAAATTTACCTCTTATTAAATTTAAAGATATGATTATTATCTAGGGCATCTCGGAGGCTTTTATTGACATTTTAATTTTGAAGTAAGTTATGATTATTTTAAAATTTACAAAAATTCACAGTTTTTAAAATGCTCATAACTGGTTTCGTAAATAAAATATAAAAAAAAGCCTCAAAGATATACCGCATAATAATCTTACCTATCAACTTTCAAGTTTTATAAGAAATCAATTTGAACTAATTCAAAAATAAGAAAGTAAAATTTGCCATGTTGTACGTAGGTAAGACGGAAATCACAAGCGTGTATGGTTGTTTTCTTGTAAACTTTATTACATTATTATTATTTACATTTTTTAACCACCTGTATTTTTTATTTCATAATCAGAAACAGGACATTTTTCTAAAAAATGTTTATTTGTTAATATCAAAATATAGTTTTTTCTTATTATTACGACTTGTAATCATTTAAATTTTAAAAGGGTGCTCGTGTCAATACAATATTATTATTGGGACGACGTGTAAAAGTATAATGACGGCTGCAGTAGGCTAATAAACTAATAAGTAATGGACAATGGGTAATAACTAATAAGTAATGACAAAAGTCAAACGCGATATTATATTCGAAGTAATAAACAACATTAATAACATTGTATTGTTGGGTTAGGGTAGGTGGAGTTAGATGAGTTAGGGTCAAAAATAAATAGGTATAGTTCAAAATAACTTTTTATGAAAAAATAATATTGAATAAGTTTGTAAACGTAACTTAGACTTGTATGTCATCGTATATTGTTCAAAAAGTCAAAATTACTTTTGTTTGTCTACGTCCAGGTGGTGATGGCGCTCATCAAAAAATAAACTAAGAAGAAATAGGGAAAATAAGTTTGAAATTCTAATAATGTATAATATAATATTGTATATGATATATCTAATGTTATTTATAAAGAGTTAAAGAATAATAAAATTCTATGGAGACCAATATATTTATGCCATCTAGTGACTTATAAGTTATAGGTACATAAAATACTCTGTAGGTACACAGTAAACCGTTTAAAATATGTCTTCTTTGTCTTCTTAAGATTCATCGTAAAAAGAGGCTAGATTATTCATTACTGGTACCTACTAAGAAAATATTATAACTATTAAAGGACCTCGCTACTACTGTCAATTGTATTTCAAACGACCCAAAGTTTTGACAAAATGAATATTAGTTTACGTTGTCTGATTTAATTCTGTAAAAATATTTTAACTCGGCCAAAAAATATCTATAAATCGAACGGAACAATTTGAAAAAATGTAATTATATTTAATTTTTAACTGGAAAATATGGAACTTATTATATCATAAATATTTACGAATTTTACTGATCCTTTTGAACGTTTTGAAACATTTCACTCAAAATCTATTTAATAACAAAATAATATTTTCTGGTTCAAACCTAAACATAAATTAATTTTTTTTAATATGGTATAAAAATGTATAGTACCGTTGGCCAAGTTGTACCAAAGATTCCAGATAAATTATTATTTATTATTAAATATAATAATCGCGTGTTGGTCGTGTACTTTGTATCAGACATTATAGGTCATTACAGATTATATTATAATCATGCGGGTTGACGTTGTGCATAATATACACACATTGCACATGCACGACCTGCGAAGTTTTACAATGTAAATAATTTTGAAGTTCTTAAATGTATATTAATATTTTATTTTTATACTTTTTATGTGTTTATATTTTCAGTTATGAGAATAAAGTAATCATGATACTATTTTCAAAATGTTGGGGTCATACAATCACCAACGGGTCTTGTCCAGATTTATATTAAATATTATACAATATTTAAGTATTTAATTTATACACGACGAAAAAAATAGGTCTGGACACTTCTGCGATCCAAATATCTAACAAACAATAGGTAGATAGTTGAAATTAAACATGTAATGAGAGTATGTGACTTGAATTTTATTTGGTACAAGATATTGAATATGTTGTGTTTTATATTGATAAAGTATCTATAATAAATTAACATTTTGCTTTAGAATATTCCTATTAGTATTTTAAATTTATCATATATAACAAGTATATAGGTATATTAAACAATGTTTTTTAACATAAATAAATTAAAAATGAACTTTATAGATGTATGATAAAAATACACAATAGAAGTAGATTAAAGGGGATCAAAAAAGGCAATTAAATACGTCCCCATAAAAATTCGTCCTTTAAAATTAAAAATATATTTATAATTAATATTTAATTAAAAAAAATTGTATTTGTTTCCTTTATATACAGCTCTTTCAATTATTCTTTGTCACTATAACATTATCGCTGTCAATTATTTTATATTCACTGTTCGATATCGAAAAGCAAGGAAGATACCAATCATGATAATTAACAAATAAACCTAATAACTTTTATAAAGACAAATAATGGAATTAATATTTTTACGAACGTATTAATATTTCGATTGTATTGTTCTAAGCTATTTGTGGAAGCAGAAGGTTATAAGAACTCCAATTCAACATTAAATAAATATATAATTATATTTTTAAAAGACATGAAAGGGCCTAGTTAATATACTATGCTTTAGCCCTTTAGTGTGAACATGCTTATATGGGCTGATGACAAAATAGGCAAAAATAGCCTCTGTAGTTGTGTATGTCATAATGAAGAAAATATATAAATTATTGAAATATTAAATTGTTATTACAGATACTTATGTTACTGTATTATTATCAGATAGGTACCTACTAATAAAAAAAATATTTTGAGTATCAATGTGGATTACTAATAAATGTAATAATGTTTTATACTAGTACCTAAATAATTATCATTAGACATTAACATAATAATTACATTTGTACAAAAATATTAGCACTTCTATTTTACTTAATTATTATTATATTAATTAATAGCCAAAAGTTATAATAGAATTTCCACTCTTTGCAAACCACACAACCTACTCAATACCTAGTCATGTACATGTACACTCGTACGTAATGTCGTAGTAATTCGTTGTTTGCTATAAAATAGTTTAATAGATACTTAACTGTATTATATTATATATCTAATTAGAAATTAATTTATACAATATATATGTACTTTAATTTGTAATCATTACTTTATACTGAGTAGGTAATGAAATAAATATTTAATTCCAACTAACATGAATTGGATACCGTTTTTTTATAAACTTTTATTTTTGAAAAATGTACATTACGCGTGTCCTTTAAAATGGTAGGTAAGTACTAATTAAAAAATTAGATAAAACATTATTATTTTATCGTTATTTTATAATTACTTTCCTGTCATCGAAATTTGAGCTTAATACATTTTGTTATTTATTAGTATGTGGGTAGTAATAAACAGTTTCAATTTACAGAATGACGACTGTATCTATACAGCAAAATTAATATAAGTCGACACGAGTAATATATTATATTTTTGAAAATGCCTCAAATAGAGATACAAATGTTAATATGCTTATTTTATTATAAATAAAACTGTACGTTTGTATATGTTTATGAAATATCATGTAACTGATTATATGTCTTAAACCTAGGTACCTAATAACTAAAAATTTTATTTAGATTATAAATATGAAAGAACGGAACGTTTTTACTAACTGTGAATTGAAAGCTTGGACAAAAGTGGCAAATTAAAATCAGTTATAAATATGAGTACAAGATTAATAATATCATTGATTATACATAGTATAATAGTATACTATTTACCTGTAATCAATGATAATATTTATATTTAGGTACATTCAAAAATGTAATTAAAAAACGGTGCTGAAGGGGTCTTGCTTTTTAAAGATTGGTACATAATAATATAATATATTATTCAGGTATTCCACTTCCATTTATACATAAAACAATAATGATATAAGTAGGTGCAGATGTGTTTTCTTTTATATGAATATTAAATATATTAAAATAGTTTTCAATAAAAAAAGTAAGTACGTTAGGTATCATATTTTTATTGTAGAACCATATTGATATTGGTAAACACTAAACTGTATAAAAAACAAGTTCCTGTATATTTGTCCTACAATTTCTTTATCTACTGAAATTATATTTATACATATATATATTAATACATTATATAACTGTTCAATTCGATTCAATTTCAAACATACATTAATATATTATTTAGATCTGTTTCTCTTTTAAAAAATATTAATTTCACTTACCTATTATTGTTTAAATAAATTTTACTTTAAAAAACCTATACCGATAGCGGTTCGCATGTGAATGTCACATTATTAAATCGCTGGAAGATGAAAACACTTTGTCAACGGTATTTAATCAATTTAATTTAATTCCTTTATTAAGTCGACAAACATAATAATCAACCGGAGACCCGATTCCCTATTTGTTCCCCCATAACGCGCGAGCCGTTCAGTCATACTAACAAATCCAAACACACATCAAACGATAATATACTACGTGTGTGTATCGTAGTTGAAACCTTGAAAACACGTAGGCGTAGGCACGGACTGCGCGCGGTGAGCCGATAAAACAAACAGCAGTGAAACTAGGGCATATCGAATTATTTAAATTATGACAATTTGCTTGGTAGGTATACCTAACTATGTTATGATTATTATGCAAACAATGGTTGGTAACAGTTGGTATATGTTATATAAAATATTTCCCATTATAATTATCAAAACGTATATCCAGTACCTGTATAGTATGTCTAATACGTATGTACCTACGTATAATATACGAAGTGATTCTTTTAGGCAGACATTTTCTGGGTAAGTTTATGTGCTATTCAAACTATATATTTTTCAAGCAACTTAAACTCACAATAGCAAGACGTTAAAAAAATGTATTTACCATTTTTTATAGGGTTTTTAAGTTTTTACTTTGTTTTAATTACATTAATGTAAAAAGTAACTAATGATTTGAAATTGAATTGTGTGTAATTGTGTTAATTAATAATTAAAAACCTTAAAAATATCTGACCACTAACATTAGTTAATGAGTTACATAATATTATAGATAGTTTTGATAAGGATAGTTTAGTAGTGCGTTAACATTTTTGAGGGCAGGAACCTCCCCTTATGGCCTTGTGTCAGTCCATACGACCATACCGAAATCGTACTTAAAATTCTAATGATTTCCTATAATTATTATGTATCAAAAAAATGTATTCAAACAGTACACACAAACAGTTACTGACAAAATGATTGTTATAAAATCACTCTGCTTATATTATGTATATACCTTGACTGTTATTTTCTATTACATATACAAAATGTATGCCTAAATAAATAAATAATATTAATCGTTCCAATATGTTGACAAAATTTTGAACGGCACAAGCGAACACCATTCTTATACGCGAAACAATAACATAATAACATAATAGATAATAGTAAATATTAGATATAGAGTTACTACATTATACCTACTTAAGTATAATAATAATTTATATTTTTATAATGTTCAACTGTCTGGTTGCCGATGTAAGCCAGTTAGATAGAAAATTTTACTTTCGTGGCGTTCAAAATTATTATTTCAATGAACGGCACTGTAGTGTAGGTTTTTATCGTTTAGTGGATCTTACCTTTTATGCTGTAGCTCTGTTGTGTTGTACAAATAAAATAAAATAATGTTTTCAGTCTTTTCAGTAAAATAAAAACAAAAATACGTTAAAATTTGGGATTAAAAAAAGATTAATTTCCGTGTCCCTTCTATAGCTAAATGACGGAGACCAACAACTCAATATTGTAAGCGTATATTATTACGGCAAAGAAAAGTTCACGGCAGGTCGGTCGGTGCCGCCGAGCTTGCGCAATCGCAGTCGGTCCTCGAGAAAATCAATATTAGCCGCCTCAACCTAACTTGTGACCCACACGTATATAGTTATAATGGCATATTTCTACAAAATAATTTAATTCAGAGCCCGCACAATGATGATCAGGGTTTCGTTAAAGAGACGGGAGCCTGCGTGCTTACGGTTTCCGTTCGATAATAGGTTACTGTTTTATTAAATGTTCTCGAAGACCGTTGGGAAATGCGTCGAGGAAACTAACAAAACTAAATTCGTAAACATACAGTATAGAAATATTATTATGTAAAAGTTTCACTTTCAGCTTCCGGGATTTTTTCGCCACCACAATATTATAATAAAGTATTCGACGAAAAATAAAACGAGTAATTGAACTACGAATATAATGTCTCCCTTGCGTAATAAGAACTTGAAATAAATTAGGAATAAATCGTTAGAATCGTATACCTATATACCTACAAATGTTTTGGAAATAATAAATTACGTTTGGCACATTTAACGATAGTATTATAATGTGAAAACCAACACATTTTTATTTAATAATTTTTAACAACTTTATTGTGATTAAATAAAACATTTCGTATATAGAATAAAACTGGAAATTATACTGATTACAGATTATCTAATAATTTATTATATTCAAATATAGTTTTCTATATTATATACACACACACAGTATAAAAGTTGTAATATTATTGCAAAATGTGAATAATGTGTAGGTAGGTTACGCTAGCATTATCTCTTGGCTAAATAGTGTACAAACACGGTTTTCCCTGCACTTGACATCGAAACGTAAGTTTACACAGAACAATACTTTATCGAATATTTTCAAAGTCAATCGGTGACATGTTTATCACACATTGACATTTTTTTTTTTTTAATTAGAAATTTGTCTACATTAAATACTATACAAAGAAAATCTTTTTTTTATTTATAGTGATGTTATAAACTATGTTAATTGTAAATTGAATTAGGTAGGTACATATTATTATTTATTGTGTGGCTCACGATTTGGTACTTATTGAATATTTTTGTGAATTAGGTACAATATTGTAATTTCGATGGAAATTTTATTTATAAATGTACGTTTTTACTGAACTCAAGTTGAATATAGTTGCTCGGTTCGTTAAGAGATCGCGTGTCATAATATATCTATACCTATAGAGAATAGACTTTTTTTTTATAGACTTTATTCCTATGGCTTTACATTGTATCCATGTACAATTCAATTTCGTTTTTATAATATAGTCAATTTAATGTGTTTTAGTAATGTTCACTTGGTTGAATTTAATTTAGCAACAATAATGCCGTATCCATAGTCAATTTATGTGACACATAATTTGATTACCTACGGACATCAGAGTGTTAAGAACAAAACAAAATGGAAATAAGTACCTACCTTTTATATGTTCAGTTCATGTTTATTGGAGTGGTGTAAATTAAATTGTATGAATTTTCTAACTAAAAAAAAATAGCAAATTATCAGGGTTTTGACGAATTTTGTCTAACTTAAAAGTTTAAATGCATATAAAAAAAAGGGAAGTGAGTGTTACTCTGCTGTATAGTAAGTTACAAGTGGGTCACTGTAATGGATGGCGTTAAATTTGAATTCAATAATATCTTTGTATACGAAAAACGATTCTGAGCGGAGACCGTTCGTCAGAGCCTACGATATTGTATATTATATTTATATTGTTATCATTAATATGGTAGCCGGTAAATTGATTTAATATTATTTGCTTATTATCATATTTCAATATTTGTATATAATCTTATACTTAAGGAGTTTCAAGTACCTATGAATAATATTTTTAAATTACAACAAAATAACTCAAATCGATATTATTGGTTTTTAATATGTAATTTCGTCCAAATTTGAACTTACAATAACTATGATGTTTTTATATATTTTTTGGTTACAGAATGAACTACTTAAGTGATACCTTGTTGTAAATTTTCAATCCTTAGCTATAAAAGCTAATTATTATTAAATAATCTGTAAATTTTGATTGGATAAATTTTCTCAACATTTGAATTTTAAATGGTTTTAAAAAAACGTGCATAATATTCAATTTTTAAACATTTGACCCAACGAATAACATTTTATTGACATTTATGTAAAAAAAATAAGAAAATTGAAAATTAAAAATTTCTGTAAACAGCTCAAAACGAGTCAAAATATTTTTAAAATGTTATGATTTATAAACAATTATTGTGGATTTACACTTAATTTTTTTTAATTTCTACTAACAACAACTTATGAGGAATGTTGTAATTTTCGTATGCCTATAAATAGCTCAAAAAGAAAAAAATCATGGTTCATATAAATTGCAAATATAAACATACATTAAAATATGCATGTATCTACGGTAATTTTTTTTAGAGTTAGGTAGGTATACTAAATGACAAACTCAATATTTTCAAAAACTGGTTCTGCGTAAAAATCTTAGTTTTTCCTTTATTGTTGTGTTTGTTTATCCTGACGCTTTTCAAAACTATTGGGGCATTTTTAATTTTGACCTCCCTAATGCAACAACTACATGTTCTATCAGAAAGATGCTGATGTCGAAAATCAGTGCATTTTTCTTACCCCAAATGTTGATGACTAAAAAAGAAAACCCACATCGTTGTTAATACAATATATTGTACATTCATTCGTTACGCTGAGTTTATAAAACAGATTATAATATATGTTAAAGAAAAATTATTATTTACAATGAAGTCAATGTACTTAAAAATATATATGTACCAATTTTATTTTGTTGCAAAAATATAAATTTTAATTAACTGCAATTTTACATAATTATTATTTACATACCTACATTTATATTTTTTAGAAATAATATTCAATTGAAAATTTACAAATGTGCATTCCTTATAACTCTGCAAGTTATAATCATTAATAAATAATAGTTGACTGTAATAATTGGTTTAGCCTTTAAATTATAGTACCTAATCGAATAATATGATTGTGTAATTTTCGTTGAAATATTGATTCAGTTTAAAGTTAAGATGTGACTGTGTAATGTGTGTATATAATGTTTCTTAATAACGTTTACTAATCGCATTACCTACTCCTATAATGGAGGGAGTTTATAGTGTATATATATAAATTAATAATTAAGTAAATCTGATGTACAATTATTTACTTGTTACTTATTATTCACGAATATTTCAAAACAAATGCAGTGAGTGTGAAGTAAGAATGTAAGATTATCAATTAAAATAATTAATATTTAGGACAGGAATTTAAAATAATTGCTGATTTAAATATTTAATTTAAATAACCGGTACATTTTGTGTAGGTAATTGATAATGTGAATGTTTAATAGCCGAGTACAGATAGCCGATAGGTAATTCATATATTTACACAAAGTATGAGTAGAGAACCAAAATAATTATTTGAAATCGAGATTGTTAGTGTTAGACCTATATATAGGTCTAATATACTTCATTATATTATCTAGAAAATATTTAGACTTTAGTCTCTATACATAAACAAATATATCGAATTAATAGCCATTAATCTGTTAAGTAAATTGATTATAATTTATAGGTAGTAGGTAGTACCTATTAACTTAAAATTGGTTATCTAATCTACATTCCTTAATTATTGTATTCTATAATTTCTATCGTATTATTCCAAGGAGCGTTTTTTGTCTATTATTTCGTTGCCGTGATTTTTTTTCGTTGAAATAAATCGAGCATTTTTAAATTCGTGACTTTTCCGTTTCGTGGTGTTTTATCGTACTTATTTAATATTTATGCACCAATGTTGCACTAAAGCCGCGTATGACGTTTTTATATATTATGCTTACCTATTTGATGCAAACTATTTTTTTACCATATTTTGAATTTTATTCAAATGACATTATCTATATTAAATACATTATAATATTATATGTATATTTTTTACATATTAAATAATAAATAAATAAATATATAAATATATATATTTTATTATAGGTACACTGCAGCTGATGTATTAGTTATATGCAGGGCTCGAGACTTCTAGCATTTGCATATTTGTTTGTAGCACAATCAAAGATAGCAGAGTAAGCTACAAATCCGTTTCATACTAAAAGGAACGCAGCTTTAAAAGTTTTTAGTGCATATTTTTGCATATTTTAGTGTATTTGCATTTTTTCTGCTATTTTTATAGGTATCATGCTATTTTTTGCATATAATTTATTAATCTGCAAAAATGAAGTAGTTTTGTGGTTTGTACTCAGTGAGCGGCAAGTGTTAGCTTAAATTCCCATTTTACAAAAGTAAAATGTAAAAACGTTTACATTAAGTTCAGTGTAGACGCTTATTCGTCCTTAACCGCAAATAGGTATAAATATAATATAATCTAAGTTTATCGACACCACGCCGTTACTCGCTTATTACTGCGATAATTTAAGCACAATTCGTTCTATTTTTGAATTACTTGACAATGACGATGTAGTCAGCATCAAAGATGCGAAAAAATATATCAATAGAAATGGAATAGATGTAGATCTTATTTTCATCAAATCAAATTTTTTGTTTCTTACTACATCTTAAAAAAAATTACAAACACAGGGGTTGTTATTATATGACTATATTGAAATAATTAACGTTGGAGAAAAATCATTTGAAACTCTACGAGGTCCAATTGGATTGAAAATACAGTCAAAATTAAAATAAGTGTTAGAAAAAATAATGGTCTATCACTTTTGAAAAAAATGTCTTGCATTTTACTGGGTATAAAAGACATCGAAGAATTAGAAGGTTTTCCAGATGATATTTCCAGGGCCAGATCTAGGAGGGGGGAGTCGGGGACTTATCCCCGGGCCGTATAATTTTCGTGGGCGTATTTTTT
>NC_042493.1:47428226-47434588 GCF_005508785.2 Acyrthosiphon pisum
TCAAGGTATAAACTAAAATTTATAATTTATAAATAATTATAATATTTATTTACTACTGATCATGAATTTACCCAAAAATGTTTACAGAATGAAGAAATCATACATGTACAATGGACGACAAAAAGAAGAAAACTCGGGAATATTTTTTAAAATTAGATTATGTAATTATTAATTAAATACCTATAAATAAATATTTTTACAATTAGAATTATTCAAAATAAATTTTTTTACATTTTTTTATTGAGCATATTACAGTGCATATTTTAAAATTTTTTAAGGCATATTATAGCGCATATTTCATGGTTTTTTAGTGCTAGAAGTCTAGAGCCCTGGTTATATGTATAAATAAGTATATCAGTAGGTATATCAGAATGATAGTATATGAGTGCGCTTAGTGTTAGCAATCTTGGGTGTTCCCCCCGCGCGCCACCCAGTTTTTAACCATATTTTTTTAATTCCAAATTTCATGTTTTTCACATCTAAAATACAATGAAGTGGTATAACACAAAAAGTGTTTGCATGCCTATTTCCTTAAAACAATCAGAGATATTTTGGTAACACATGAACTACCCTTAATTCAAAATATTTTCTCATGTACATTACATAATATGTACTAATATTATTAGTCAAATTGAGATCTGCGGTCAATTGTTCCGGCGTTACGAATCAGCGTTATAAATACTTATTGTTGAAGTGAGTCCAAAGTGGTATTAGCGCGGATCGTGGCGAATGCAATGCGTTGGAGACCATTCGTAGCCAACTGTGTGAGTAAGGTTCATAAGTTCACGTCACTGTGCGCGTATTTTAATATAAAAGAGAACCCGGCCGACATTTTATCCAGGGGTGTGATGTTCAAGATATACAAAAATGTACCTTGTGGTAAAAAGGATCCAGCAGGCCCATGGTTGACGGACGAGCAGGTGAGTTGGGAAGCACTATATCAAATACACGAAGACGAGGAGATGCTATGTGAGTGGTAACAGTAAAGCTAAGTAGTAATAGTCGATGAATTAATAAAAAAAAAATTATTTTGTACAACTGTGTGGAAAATATTTGAAATTAAGTCATTTTCAGCGTGTGTTTGCGTATATATTGAGTTTTGTAAATAATATTTCAATTAGGTATACCTATTAAAATAAAAATAAAAATGATCAGTAATAAAAATTTGCAGTCATTAAACCCATTCTTCGACAATGATACTATATTGCGTGTTGGTGGTCACCTTAATAATGGATTTTGCACAAAAGTGTATTATTTCATATTAAATATTAATTAATAAATTTATATTTCAAATTATGAACTCCATCCTAATAAGGTGCTAATTATTGCGTAGACAAATTTGGAAAATTAGAAATGGGTGGGGCTGGGGAAATTTACGTATTTTGACCGGTGGTAACTGATAACTAGACTGCAGCGAAACACGACTTTCGACAACTTTTTACTGTATTAAAAAATCATCAGACCACCAACATTACAAAACAAAGGCCCGCTAGTAGCTAGGGCTCAACGGTCGTATGAATTAAAACATTTTACGTACGAAACAATAATTTTTTTCTAATCAAACTACCCCAATCCAAAAGGTCATGTGTATATAGTCTCAAAATAAATCAAGACAAACATAATAATATGATTGTGAGCCCTAGGGTAAACACGTATAGTTATTACTTATTAGTCACCGAATCGATATCGCCAGCTTTTGGAATCAGTTAGGTAGGTACAGACTAACGACCAAAATTAAATTACAACACCATGATAATAATGTAGGTTTAGGCTTATTACCACAGCTATAATCAATATTATAAGTGATTCTACTAGTGGCTATAACTGTGACACCGTAACGGACAGTAACTGGCTGTTGCAATGATGATTATGATCAAATTTCAGTAGTTCAATAATCATATTATGGTGTTGTATTGTGCAACGTTGTACCGATAAAATACATTTTAGAAATAGCATCGGTGCCCCTCGCAGCTAGGCAAATATGATTACAGCTATGCATTTGTGTTAAATTCATATTACGCCTGGTTTATGTGTGGCATTGACTGAAATTAATATGTCCTCATAATATATATTATAATAAAGAAAATAATAATAATTATAATAAGACATTTTTGGATCAATTATTTTCTTCATTCAAAATATAGGTAATACTTAAAACATTATCGAATTGAACGACGATAGTTTAACTATAAACACACATTCACCATAGTTCGAATTTGAAACGCTTTCAAAATAAATTATAAAAACAATTTATACGACTCTTATTGTACATTAATATAATATTATAGGTAGGTATTAGTAGTTAGTAATAGTTGTTCATTAAATAATAATATATTATAAATATTTGACATTTTGACCATCATATACTCAAATAATCTAATTATTATTATTTCGTTTTTAAAATGGCTATTTTCCATATTTTTTTATAATTTGATCTTTTCAATCGAATTTTTAACTTCGACTTGGATATTTCAGTACAGGATATTTTAACATAGTATAAGTAGATAACTATATTACTCGTGAGTAATATTATTTTTCTAAAACAATTTTTTGAACTGTAAAAAATATTGGCCCCTATTTTTGCTGTACAAATATTTGTCTTTGTTTACCTGGATTCCTGGTGGTATTGAATGTCTGTGTAGTGTGTACCATATTTCATGTCAATCGGACCCCTTATGTGTGGTTAGGTTTATTCGCCTGCAGTATTTTTTATTTATAGGTTTATGACTTATGGCTATAATATTTATTATTGATAGTCCTACAACATATTGTGGTGTTTGTACTTTGTAGTCATTAATATTACAAACACTTAAAATAAAACGTGTTTTTAAATCATACAACCTTCATTTTATTTTAAATTAAGTAAATGGATAAATTATATTATAGAAGTAGGTAAAACAAAACGTTTTAATGTACCTATTTTACATAAATATTTTACCAATGAGTTACAATACATAACATTAATAATACGGAACAAATTGGGTTAAAACTACATTAAAAATTAAAATTAAAAAATGTTTAAGTATTATTAAACATTAAATTAATGGTAAACATTTTTTAATATGTTAAAAACAACTAATATAATTAAGTATTTGTTGACTGAATAGTAATTGTTAGCCTTCGACAAGGGCTCAAACAGTGCTGAAATCAATAAAACAAACAAGATTAGTGTCGTATAACATTTTGGTTTAGGTTTATATAATTGGATTACCTATGTCTTCATTTAATCTAGACCATCCTATTCGTTCTGCTTTATTTTCATTAATTAGCCAGTGTGTGAGTGGTTTAAAATATTCAATCAAAGGCCGTGGGTCTATTTCACTCGTTTTTCCTCCAGTAAGGATTTTAATAACTTGTGGCCACGGTTTTGAATAGCCCATTGACATCATTTCACTAATAGAGACAAAACATAATATGTAGTGAAATAGTTGAGTATTATTAGACATATGACTATTTTTATTTTAAATCAGTGCTCATGATGTGCATGGATGGAAAGGAAACAAGTTTTTTGTGTGGATTTATCAAAATAGCAATAGCTTTGTCGTATTCATAATGATTTTAACCGCTAGTTTCTAAGCTATAATAATTAATAACGGTCATTGGACTAATTGTATCCGGTAGCAGATATAGGCATACAGTAGAAATCGTTTATTGTGCCGGATGGGGTAGGTACCTAAGTGCCGGCTCACCTAGTTAAGAACTTTTACCAGGCCAAAACCTGTTAAAATGGGTTAGAACTATAAATTAAGTTTAACACTTAATTGAGTTAAATTCAGTAACTAGCAATTTTATAATAACACCAATTGTAGTGAAAAACAGGGGTTAATGACCCAAACATGGACGTCCCAACAAAACTCCCATATGGTATATTATTATGTAAATGTATCTTGTTATTATGAAGTTCTTGTACCTAACCAGAATTCGGCTTGGAATATTTTTTTGGTAGGTTCCTATATTTAGAAAATTATCTATTATAACCATGTAAAATCCAGGTCATCCAAAACGATTAAATGAGTACTCTACACTATAGTTTTTGCAAAATTGTCGAATACAAATTAATTATTTTTCAAGTAGGCGTTAAGATTTTACCCAGCTATTTTTAAAATCATTGCACTTTCTATCTTGACTTTAAAGCTTGGTTGACTTTTTCTATACAAATATTTGGTGAAAACCAAAGCGGTCAATGCAGTAATAGATCGAATGATAAAGTATAAAATAAAAATCACTGGAAATTTAGGTAAATTGGTAGGAACTTGAATAAAAATACAGTCTATAACTTTTTTAAACACGTTATTATGATAATATGATATTATATTTCATAGAAAAAAAGGTGAACAACTACAGCAGTTGTCGAGCATGTAATTGTAACGGATGTATTAGGTTGAAATTCAATGATAAATCATTGTATACGAAAACGATTCTGTTTCGTCAACGTTTTACCATCCTAGCATACTTATATAAATAATCAGATTTAATAAGTGAAAAAAAATTAATAAAAATCGAAAATATATCATACCGTAACCGTAATTTTCCGGTGAACTTTTTATTTTGATAACGGTAAAAAACTTTTTGGGAATCTTTTATATTAAAATTTCTAATGTTAGCTATGAAAAGAAAAAACTTTTATGCCTTTTTAACTGGAAAAATAATTTTCAAATTTTCGGGATTTTGATGAATTGTGATTGTGATTTTGGGGGCCACAACTTTGTTTTCTACATTGGAATGGGGGACCCTTGCCACTTGCCAAAAGGAAACAATTTAAAATATCATTATATTATTAATATTATTAACTACTGTGCACTTTCATCGTTTTGTTAGTTATTACTTATTATTATATTAGGTTAATTATAGGGGCATATATAAATTGTAATACGAATAGTATTGACTTAAAGAATAAAAAAGTACCAACTCAATAAATTATACGTTAAAGATTAGACTTTGAAATACAGTAATAATTAGGTAATATTTAAGCCCAAAACTTAATGCATTTTTTTCTTATGTTTTTGTATGATACAAAAGATCAATGAAAGACATTTTAATATTACTTTTTTTTGTTGGTATTATTTGTATGTTTCTCGTTTTGAGTCATACTTTTATGTAACATATTGTTTTGTTAAAAAAAATTATATAATATGTAATTTAATCCAACCCTTTAATTATTTATATAAATCAGTAGTTCTAAAACATTATTGCCCCAGGCCCGGTTTAAATTCAATCCAGACCGCGCACCTTATTAAAAATAATTTTGTGTTGATGTGACTTTTTTTAATAATACTAGGTACCTACCTACCTATATTTTTGTATATTCTTACAATGCTGCCGTCAGGCTGGAAGCATTGGTTACCTTTACCTATTTGTTTTCTTATCGTCAACCAGCAATGAAATAAGTTAGGAAAACATAAATTCATTTCGATTTATTTTTAAATGTAATTAATTTTTGTAATTTTTTATGCTTCTTGGTAATTTAAATTTTTTTTTACCGTGCATTTTTTTTTTAATGATTTGTGCACTATCAAATTCCTGGTCATATATTACAGTCTTGATATTTGTATCTGGAATATTAAGCTAACCTTTCACAATTTTTAAAACGAATACACATAAAGGTAATTTTCTGTTTTATATTTAATGCAATTTAAAAGAATGTCGCTTGTCCCCCATACAAACAAGCCCAGATTAGGTGGAGGGGCAAGGGAGGCACCGTACCGGAGCCCATTGATTTTGGGGGCCCATCTTTATCCCCAAAATATATTTTTTTTAATGCATCCAATACAATTTAAAAAAAAAAAAGGTGGGTAAGTGGATTTCGCTCTGCTGTACAGTAGGTTACAAGTGGGTCACTGTATAATGGATAGTATTAAATTTGAATTCAATGATATAATATCACTGTATAAGAAAAAAGATTCTGAGCGGAGACGGTTTGTCAGTCTAGGTATTAGACATACCTATTATAGGTATACTTATCTATAGTATTAAAAAAAAATTGACCTATAATAGGTATCAATAATAAATTCTAAATCAATCATATCACAATATCCATTAGGTAACGCGTTATACATCAACAACAAACCGTGGTACTATCATAGATATATGATAGTATACTTTAGAAGTTTCAAGTACCCACAAGTAATATTATACAATCACAACAAAATAACTAAAATAGTTATTCCAGGTTTTTTAATATGTAATTTCGTCCAAATTTGAACTTAAAATGACTATAAAAATAAACTGTGCTTATGTATTTCTTAGAATTTTTGGTAACAGAATTAAATATTTACGTGAAATCTTGTTTTAAATTTTCAATCCTTAGATATAAAAGTTGAACATTTTATAAATTTTTAACTACAAAATAATTATTAAATTTT
>NC_042493.1:47434771-47435492 GCF_005508785.2 Acyrthosiphon pisum
GAAAAATGACAATGTCCGTAAGCAGCTCAAAAAGAGTCAAGTTATTTTCAAATTTTATCGTGAATAGAAAATTCTAATATAAACATTCAGTGAAATTTTCAAGTATCTACAGTCATTCGTTTTTTAATTACAATAAAATAAGAAAATCGTTACGTAAGAAATCGAGTGAATATCAAATGTTGTACAAATATGAATTTCAAACACTCATAAAAATTTAATTTGAGTTTCTTATAGACATTTTTTTTTTTGATAAAGGTAGATTAACCTATAAGGAATCTTGTATTACATTTTAAAATTTTAGTTCTAAAAAGAAAAAATTTTACGAATTATTAACTCAAAATAATTTGCTAATTTTCGTGATTTTTACATATTTTGTCAATTTTTGAACTTTAAATGCTAATAAAAAAAACTGTGACTAAGGATTTTTAATATTTTTCAAATCTTATTGTAACAATATAGTAGGAGCCTTGTTTTAAATTTTCAAGTATTTTTACTCAACAAGTAAAGTTTTATTGACATTCATAGAAAAAAAAACTAATTAAATTGGAAACTGAAATTGTCCATAAACAGCTCAAAACAAATCAAAATATTTTGAAAATGTTATCATGTATAGAAAATGGAAATATAAACAACCAGTGAAAATTTCATGTATCTACAGTCATTCGTTTTAAAGTTACACCAAAAACCAAAATCAATTTTCTCGAAAACAGATTTTGCGTAT
>NC_042493.1:47435542-47436575 GCF_005508785.2 Acyrthosiphon pisum
TTGAAAATTTAACTACAGTCACTGCAGTTTATTCAATCAACTATTAGGTATCTATGTCATATTAATTTTTATAAAAAATTTGAATGAGTGTATTAAAAAAAAAAGAATTTAATAATTTATAATAATAATTAATAATGCATAATATTTAATAATAATTTTACCTACACAATTTCTTGTATATTATTTAAAGAAACAGAGAAATCTGATGATGTATTATGGGCAAAGTCCCCCACAAGTTTGCCATACAAATTTATTTTGATTCCCTCCTATGAAACATTCTCAATTACGCCACTGCCCGATTGTACCGGCTAGATTCACTTTCCCACCGAACAAGATAGGTACTATAGTTGAAAATCGAAGCATTATTTCGACTATTTATCTTGTACTTAAACAGTCACAAATAAAATTTTTAAAAAAAAATTTGTAAAATTTCCAACGCCATTATAAAATCATACATTCATCGTTCGTCTGGGAATCTAATACAAACTTAATGAGTGAACCCCTAAAAAAAACCCTCCCCATTGTATGCGCCTGAATTCATAAATATTTTTTACATTCCCTACCAATATGAAAGAAAACGTATTACAAACAATACTTTATCACTAATCAGAATGTGGTGAAACAAAAAAATTGAATTGAATCAAAAAGTTGTGTAACTAGCTATAATAGGTACATAGGTAGCTACCATTGTTTATTTATCTAGAAACTTGTCCTCGTAAGAAAAGAATAGTGCCGCAATCGGAATTAAATAATATAATCGATGGTTAGTAAGAACGCTGTGGCCTGTGATCACAATACAATTTGCTAAGAAAGATTGCCGTACCTACCTATGTCTTAAATCTTAATTATTCATATACGGTGGTTTTACTTAGCACTATTACTCATAAGTCATAATCTATACTTACTGCATTGTTGTTTTGGAAACTGGTCGTCTGCACTCGTCATTATGCCGTATAATATATTATAATTTATTTTCAAATTACTGATAATGTTTGGGATTATTCGCTGTTGTACCAACACCACACAAAAATAA
>NC_042493.1:47436675-47437867 GCF_005508785.2 Acyrthosiphon pisum
AGTTATATGCAGAGCTCGAGACTTCTAGCATTTGCATATTTGTTTGTAGCACAATCAAAGATAGCAGAGTAAGATACAAATCCGTTTCATTATAAAAGGAACGCAGCTTTAAAAGTTTTTAGTGAATATTTTTGCATATTTTAGTGTATTTGCATTTTTTCTGCTATTTTTATAGGTATCATGCTATTTTTTGCATATAATTTATTAATCTGCAAAAATGAAGTAGTTTTGTGGTTTGTACTCAGTGAGCGGCAAGTGTTAGCTTAAATTCCCATTTTACAAAAGTAAAATGTAAAAACGTTTACATTAAGTTCAGTGTAGACGCTTATTCGTCCTTAACCGCAAATAGGTATAAATATAATATAATCTAAGTTTATCGACACCACGCCGTTACTCGCTTATTATTACTGCGATAATTTAAGCACAATTCGTTCTATTTTTGAATTACTTGACAATGACGATGTAGTCAGCATCAAAGATGCGAAAAAATATATCAATAGAAATGGAATAGATGTAGATCTTATTTTCATCAAATCAAATTTTTTGTTTCTTACTAAATCTTAAAAAAAATTACAAACAGGGGTTGTTATTATCTGACTATATTGAAATAATTAACGTTGTAGAAAAATCATTTGAAACTCTACGAGGTCTCATTGGATTGAAAATATAGTTAAAATTAAAATAAGTGTTAGAAAAAAATAATGGTCCATCACTTTTGAAAAAAATGTCTTGCATTTTACTGGGTATAAAAGACATCGAAGAATTAGAAGGTTTTCCAGATTATATTTCTAGTAGTGATGTTCCATCAGTCGATGTAGAACGTTCATTCTCAACGTACAAAACATTTCTGACCAATAATAGAAGATTGTTCAAATTTGAAAATATTCACAAACACGTAATAATACAGTGCAATCTTCAAGGTATAAACTAAAATTTATAATTTATAAATAATTATAATATTTATTTACTTACTGATTCATTGAATTTTACCAAAAATGTTTACAGAATGAAGAAATCATACATGTACAATGGACGACAAAAAGAAGAAAACTCGGGAATATTTTTTAAAATTAGATTATGTAATTATTAATTTAAATACCTATAAATAAATATTTTTACATTAGAATTATTCAAAATAAATTTTTTTACATTTTTTTATGAGCATATTACAGTGCATATTTTAAAATTTTTT
>NC_042493.1:47437967-47439312 GCF_005508785.2 Acyrthosiphon pisum
TGCATGCATCATTGGTATATTATCAAACGCATTTTGTACCTACTCTCAATATTCGACCAGCTTCTCTTGAACGGTATATGTCACAAGTATGTAATGGACCAATATGTCCTGCTGCTGTACACAAGGCTTCATGTATTTGAAACTGTAGAATGATGCTAATGAAGTATCTGAAATATGTTATGGCATAAATTAAAATATTTAATCCACATTTACAGTTACAGATCATAGAAGTCTAAATTATGCCAAAACATATGTATATAGTGATATAAACGTTTTACCAGTGGGTTTAATCGAATACACGTTACCTATTGCATGAAGTGAAAAATAACAGAATCTAGTGAAGTACCTAGTGAGAAGTTAGTTGTGGAAATGTGGAATAAGTCAAAAAATATTAAGGAACTTGACACTAATATACGTATTTTATTAAATGGTCGCCGCCGACTATGTTTCTTAATTTGAATAGAGTATATTTTGAAGCAACCGATAGATGTCACTGGTGGTTACATCTTTGAGAGTTTATTTAACATCGATAGTGGTTGGAAGTCGATTTGAGTTTTGATTTAATGCTAATTGTAATATAAATAATTTATAACAAATCTTTAAAAATAAATGCTGACACTACACCTTCTCCGCTCAGGAATTTTTCGTATGCTTCGATTAATAATTAAATTCAAATTTAACAAATAAACTACATAGGTTCAGTGGCGTATTTAGGAATTTCAGGATAGGGGCAACACATATTTGCCGCCCCCCTCAACAGTAAATGTATTTACTAATATAATATATATAATAAATATATACTAATTTAAAATTGTAATGTTACATTCAACAAGGAAGGTATAATTAGACATTTAAACAACATTATTGTACCAGTTAAGAGTGAAAAAATATTATAAATAAAATAGTAAATCTTTCAAAATACCTACATGTGTGACGACAAACGAATAATTTGTTAAATAAAAATAAAAATTTGCCGCCCCTCTAAATCTTTAAAAATTTGCCGCTCTGGGCAATGGGACCCATAGCCCCTACCTAAATACGCCCCTGCATAGGTTTACTCATGAGTTGGGTACACTCAAAATCTACTATACCTTATGTTCCCTAGTTTTTTTTTTTTAATTTTAATTATTACTGTTCAAATTAATTATGAAACCATGTAAATTTTTAAAACTCAAAGTAAACGAATAAACAATTTATACAGGTTTTTAAATATTTATAACTATATTTTGCGAATAAAATAATAACAATATTTCGGTCACCAGATAATTTAATAGTTTGAATTTTGATTCGTATAGATTGCAAAATTGCAACGTACGTTGCACCAGCCGCCCCCCCCTAAGGAAAA
>NC_042493.1:47439362-47441863 GCF_005508785.2 Acyrthosiphon pisum
TTTTCAAGTATTTTTACTCAACAAATAAAGTTTTATTGACATTCATAGAAAAAAAAAACTAATTAAATTGGAAACTGAAATTGTCCGTAAACAGCTCAAAACAAATCAAAATATTTTGAAAATTTTATCATGTATAGAAAATGGAAATATAAACAACCAGTGAAAATTTCATGTATCTACAGTCATTCGTTTTTAATTACAACAAAATAAGAAAATCGTCTCATGAGAAATCGAGCAAATATCAAATGTTATAAAAATATGAATTAGAATATATATATATAGAACAAAATACTAAAAAAATTGGAAACTGAAAATGTCCATATACAGCTAAAATAAGTCATAATATTTTGAAAATGGTATGGTGTATAGAAATTGTTAATATAAACATTCAGTCAAAATGTCATGTACCTACGGCTATTTGTTTTAGAGTTACACCAAAAACTAAAATTGATTTTGGGTTAAAATTCTCACTTTTCCTTAATTTTTCTTTTGTTTTTCACGGCGCTTTTAAAAACTATTGGAAAAATTTTACTTTTGACCCCCCAAAGTACCAACTAGATTCACTTTCCTATCGGAAAAGGTACTGTTGAAGAAAATCCAAGCACTTTTACTGTCCTAAAAGGTGATGACAGACACAAAAAAAAATAAATAAATAAATAAAAAAATAAAAAAAAAACACACATCATTGTAAAATCAATACATTCATCGTTCCACTCAGAATCTAAAAAATATTTAAATAGGTAGGTAAATTATTATTAATAATTAAAAATAAAATTGTTCTCAAATGCCACGATAAATTACTTTAAATAATGACCAACAATTTTGTTTGTTTTTTTTCTGAGCATTTTAGATTACCAATTTAACTATTAAGTATATAAAAAGGTAGTTATAAGAAAAAAATATTTAGTTCTTGTAAATTAGGCATTTCAGTTAAAACTTAAAAGTATTAATGCATAATATGATACTTAACTTTAGAGAACCATAGTTTATAACCTAGCGACCAAAATTGATCATTTGACTGTCAAAATGTAGTAGTTAAGTACCATTTGAAAAAATAAAGTCGATTTTATTATTGGTACAACTGTGTGTTTAAAAATTTTGAAAATGTTATAAAAATATTGCCTGTTAAAAATAAAGAAACACTTTTTTTTTTGTTTTAACGAAATTTCATATCATCGATCCATAATTCTTATAAAAAAAAAACCCGCGTACAATGAAATAAGATACGCCCTGTATATTTTTTGTGTAATAAAAAATTATACAATAATATAAAGTCACTAATATGTAATGATACAATTATTTTTAAGTTAAAATTGAAAGGAGGCCCACTAAGTGTATGGTGTTCCGGGGCCCAATTGATCCTTAATCCAGGCTTGCATACTAGTGAGTAGCATACTAGCAATACTGAAAGAGTATGATTGCATGCATCATTGGTATATTATCAAACGCATTTTGTACCTACCTCAATATTCGACCAGCTTCTCTTGAACGGTATATGTCACAAGTATGTAATGGACCAATATGTCCTGCTGCTGTACACAAGGCTTCATGTATTTGAAACTGTAGAATGATGCTAATGAAGTATCTGAAATATGTTATGGCATAAATTAAAATACTCAATCCACATTTACAGTTACAGATCATAGAAGTCTAAATTATGCCAAAACATATGTATATAGTGATATAAACGTTTTACCAGTGGTTTTAATAGAATACACGTTATTGCATAAAGTGAAAAATAACAGAATCTAGTGAAGTACCTAGTGAGAAGTTAGTTGTGGAAATGTGGAATAAGTCAAAAAATATTAAGGAACTTGACACTAAATTACGTATTTTATTAAATGGTCGCCGCCGACTATGTTTCTTAATTTGAATAGAGTATATTTTGAAGCAACCGATAGATGTCACTGGTGGTTACATCTTTGAGAGTATATTTAACATCGACAGTGGTTGGAAGTCGATTTGAGTTTTGATTTAATGCTAATTGTAATATAAATAATTTATAAAAAATCTTTAAAAATAAATGCTGACACTACACCTTCTCCGCTCAGGAATTTTTCGTATGCTTCGATTAATAATTAAATTCAAATTTAACAAATAAACTACATAGGTTTACTCATGAGTTGGGTACACTCAAAATCTACTACCTATACCTTATGTTCCCTAGTTTTTTTTTTAAATTTTAATTATTACTGTTCAAATTAATTATGAAACCATGTAAATTTTTAAAACTCAGAGTAAACGAATAAACAATTTATACAGGTTTTTAAATATTTATAACGATTTGACAACAACTACCTGCATAGTTTTTAATCATTTATTACTATATTTTGCGAATAAAATAATAACAATATTTCGGTCACCAGATAATTTAATAGTTTGAATTTTGATTTGTATAGATTGCAAAATTGCAACGTACGTTGCGCCAGCCCCCTCCCCCCCAAGGTAAATCTATAAACAAACTATACAGATATTTAGCACGTAATTCGCACGAATCGCAC
>NC_042493.1:47442278-47475117 GCF_005508785.2 Acyrthosiphon pisum
GCGTGCGAATTCGTGTGAATTACATGCTAAATATTTGTATAGTTTGTTTATAGATTTTCTTTTTTTTGGGGGGGGGGGGCTGGCGCAACGTACGTAAAATTGCAATGTGCAGTACATGGGGTATCTATGCTTGAAAAGTGTAAATTGATTTTTGTGGGTATTAGGTAGGTACCTACTTAAGAATGCAGTTTAGAACTTAGAGTGCCTACATAATATAATATGCATAATAGTATACACAATATACATTATACAAACACAATCTAGAGTCTTTTTAACTGGAGGGAAGATAAAATTTGGTGGCTACCGGAATTATAATAAAACGTTAAAATGTTTAAATGTTAAAATGTTGAGCATTTTACAACCTTACATGTAGGGCGTAGGCATCATACATACTTTATATAAGGAGTATCAGCGATTACATGATACTTAGAACTTGGATCGAAATCGTTTTCATCTCTGGCAATCGGTGGAATGATTCCTTGATACAATAATTTTAAATCCCACCATCGAGCATTTAAGTTGTGTACGCCTTTGGAAAAAACGCTCCATCGCCACTGAAATTTTATATTTAAATCTCAAAAATAGACAAATATTGGTAAGATAGGTACTTAAAAATGAGTATCGAGATATTAGACATAGCTAGGTAAGTAAATACCTTTTTGTATTTGGAGTTTCACAATAATATAGATAGTCGATACTTTAAATTTCACTAACTAAATACTAAATGATCTATAAATTACAAAAATAAACAATGAATAATTTAACAATCTCAGTGATGATTATTTTTAAAATATATTTTTATTAGTACTTATACAAGTGTCCTTAAAGTAATTTTATTTAAATAGTTGAAATCACATTTTTTTTTTAATGAGATAAATTACAGTTAAGAGTAGGTAGTTAAAATTGTATAAATAATAATCAAATTAATTCATAATCTTTATATTTTGAAAGTATTATAACTTATAAGTAATACCATAAAAAATGTCTTATTATTTTAATCAGTAAATTGAACATTTTAATGAGTATTTACAAGAAAATAAAGAAAAATAAATATTAATAGCAGTTGTAAATTATTACATTTTTTCTTATAGTATTCTCCAAAAGTGTAGAGTAGATAATAATTTACACGACGCTTAGATTAGATATTATTCTCAGTCCCACATTTTTATCACAGATTAACAGCTATAGCAGTTGTCAAGACAAAGAGATAGTTATAATATTATACCATATTATGCATATACCCAATATTGACAATTTGACGTTTACCTGCGAGTGCGTAAGTGCTCAGAGTATAATAATTATGTGGCACATTTGCACTAGCACAGTTGCACACATTCACGCCCGTTTACTTACCACATAAAGACCTTATAGACATGACATTGTGACGAAAATGTGATGATAGGTAGTTATTAGAAAATTAGAAACATAATGAGTTATCTAGACGTCTTAGACAACACTCCTTAGAAAACGACCAACCGTAGAGCCAGCTAGCTTAATCGTTTTTTTATTTTGTTTGGATAAACATTTTTAGTTTATAGTACCTACCTACATAATTATATAGGATCTATCTAGAATTATTATATTTTATTCAGTGCTACTTACCAAATCAACTGAGTAGGCAAAAGGTAGATAAGCAATTTTGTCTAAAGCCATTTCCATTAAGAAGTCTATTTGACCTTCTGCAAAAAAAAAAAGTAAAAACAACTTAATGCATCAAATATTTTGTTTTTAAGTTTTAAATTGCAATCATACCATAATCGTCAGTTATGTTATTCAATAGTCCAATCCTATGTAAATGTCGTGGTGTGGAAATGGAAAGAATAACGGCATCACTCAACGCTTCATGAAAACCTAAATATATTGATATGTTTGTAATCCTTATAATTTTAAATAAATATAATAATACAATATTTTTAGTAGGTACATACCGGGATTCGCTCCTTCTTTAAACAGCAATGGCTGATCTGTATAATGGAGATAATATTGAATATGAGCCATTTCGTGATGTGTCGAAAATAGATCATCCATTGAAACTTCAGTGCATTGTTTAATTCTAAAAAAAAAAATTGATTCATAATTTAACAATTTTTAAAATTGTATTCGGGAGCTTGTTTATTTTATTTAATAATTATTATATATTATATATGGTAAAATTCTTCTAATCCTGTAAGTATATTGTAGTGATCCCCGCATACGTATTGTTTGAATGGCAATGATGACTCAGAATTGTAATAAGTTGTAGACAATTGGTAAATTTCATTGAATTTATTATAAAGTTCAAGTAATTTAATTTAAACAATGAATTTATTCAAAGTCACGGGATATTCGGATCAATGAATTATTCTAAGTGTTTGGAATTATATGATTTTAATCGTTTATTTTCTTATTTTTAGTGTTCGGACTTATTTAGATAATTATTTGTTCATCTTTTATCTTATCTAGATAAATAGTTACAAGGTATCTAAACGTTCATCTTAGATAATTTTTTTACTAATCTAAATAAATTCATCTAGATACATTTTTTATTGATAAAAATCGCGAAATTGTACTAAATTTTTAAATATTTATACAGATTCTCAAATAAAGTTCATGGTTTATAAATAATGCAGTTATTTTTATTTAAATCATTATTATTATTATGTTCTTAGTGACTAACTAAAATATACCCAAATTTAAAACCATTTAAAAAATAGTTATACCTTTTTTTCATCTAGATAAAATAGTATTTATCTTTATCTTTATCTAGATAAATATGAGTTAAGTTATCTTTTATATCTATCTAGATACATTTGAGTTGCATTATCTTTATCTTTATCTAGATAAAAAAAAAATACTTATATAATCCGAACACTGCAATTATTTTCTAAGTCCAAAATATTGTTGATCGAAATTATTCTAAGTCCGAAATATTAATTTAAAAACTCGACCGACGTGGAGATGCTCACGTTTGCTCTCTAAAATCACGTCTGAATATGGGCTGTTCTGTGATCTCCTATATAAACCTACGTTCTACTCAGTGGCGTAGCCAGGGGGGGTTTTGGGTGTTTAATTGAAATGGCGAAATTGAATACAAAGTTTGAATTTGCATATTTGTGTATTTTTTAACTTAAATGTACATACAATTGTCGGGAAAAATTATATTTGGATAACATTGAAAAATATCTTAAAAATATTATATTTGGTTATGTAGAATAGGCGATAATTTTGAGATTTGGGGAGGCCGAAGCCTTTTATAATACCATACTATTTTAAAATTGAATAAGCTTAAAAAAATTAAGTTAATGTTTGGGAGTGGCGAAGGGCTGTTAAAGTTGTTGGGGGAGCTTGGCCACAGTTGGCCACAGTTGGCCCTATATGTTCGCATATGTAAGATTTCATAAGTCTCTTTGTGACAAAACTGTGTTTAAACTATAATTGACATCTAGATTGTAGATTGTACGAAGAAATGAACATCAGTAGATATAGGTACGTGTTCGTTTATCAAGGTGTTCACATATCACGTTATTCGTTATTACTTAATTATTAAGCTAGTACCTATTGTATGCCAGTATTTTTTAAAAATAAAGTTGTTATTTATTTATTTATCAGTTTATATACCTACTTATTTTTTAGTTTTTATTACTAAAATTGCAATAGGTTTTATGATTTTTAAAAATAATATAAACATGTTGCTACTTAGTACATATATTTGAGCATATTTTTAGAATTTCGACTGCATATTTCGATAATTTTTAGTGCAACAAGTCAAGTCCTGTACCATAAATTTATTTATATACGAAAACTGTAAAAACTTGGTTTTAATCTATACTTAAAACACCATCCCCCCCCCATTTCATAATCATGGCTACGCGCCTACGCCGCTGGTTCTACTTCTCTTGTCCCTTGCGATAAGAATTATCGTTCCCACGGAATATCATAGTACGTATGTGCATATTATCAAAGGAAATGCTCTCTGCACTGGCTTGTATACAACACACGCGTGCTGCAGCTGCATTATTGATTAATGTACTGTGCAATTGTTAAATAATGATATTGTAATAGGTATAAGTGTATTATAATCATTTATCAGTGTCAACGTAGATCATAATTTGTAATGTCGTATTCTTTGTGTGGTTATGCTAACCCCTATTTCTACTCGTATGTTCCCCTCGCATCTTACAACCTATCTGACACTTTCTTAGAAATGAGTATAAGGAGATATTAATGATCTCTCTGTGGTCGATTACTTTTACAACCCGCGACTTAAGCATCCCTTTGTGTATTTGTTCGTATCAGAAGTATTCGAATTGTTATAATTGTTATGTTTTCCCTCCCACGGTCAATGGTTACCTATTTTAAGTAAAGATAATATCTGACAGTATAATTATGTATATAACAAGTATTATACTAAGGTGCCAGGCGCCAATGTCATTTTGTCCACAAAAATACTGTCTGTCTACCACAAGAATAATGATCATGTTCTGTAGAATCAACCAAATATAATATTTATTTTATTTTTTAAACTAATAGAAAGTAATATTTTTCAGGCCGCATTGAACTTCGTCTTTCAGTAATTTAATCTTAAAATTTGTATTGGGTATAACTGTAAAAGTCTTTAAAAATAAGACTTTTTAAAGCTTTTTTCACAAATAATTTTATACCATTATTTGGAATAAAATAAAAAATCCGATTTCGATGTGGCCTGTAAGAATTATTCTTTTTTCAGATAAAAAATTATTTACCAAAATCTGACAATTCTCCAAGGCCTGAGAATGGTTCTTGTCAAGTAATATTTTTCAATATAATTCGTATCAACCCCCTTAAATAGGTATTGGTCAGTAGATTAATGGAAAGTATTGTGACTAAAGTATAAAATATAATTTTCAAATTTTATAGAATTGCGGAGAATTTTAAAAACCGGTCCCAGGCTTCTTATAATAATAACTGTATATAAAATGAGATAGTACCTAAACTATAACTATATAAGTTAGATATTTCAGTAAACGTACCTAGTAACTTTTAATAACATTTAAAAGTACCTATCACCTATGTAGTCAGTTTTCATTAATAAGTCATAATTTACCTATCTTGAACTCTTAAATATATTTTTAAATATCTACCATAATAAGTAATAATAATAATTTATGTTTTTTAAAAATTATGAATTGAGAAATAATCTCTAAATCAAAATATATATAGAACTACCTGAGTTATGATAATTTTATATGTATATAATAATATTTACCTGTAATCATATTTATCACAAAAATCCCAAGCCGATGCTTTGCACGACACTGGCCTGTTTGTTGGCTTTTCCAAAATTGAATTATGCCAAAACTCCACTGGCATCGCTTTTAATCCAAGTGATGTGAAAAATTCTTCAGACATTTGGAACATCCTAATATCATTTAGGTTTATTATACATTTATAACTTGTCCATTGTTTTCAAATAAAAATATAAAATGTTAACATTTTTGTTATTATTATATGTGTGAAATGTACCCCGAGCCCACCCACAGCGGTTATAGAGCGATTCAGCGATTGTCCAGGGATAGTTTTCAATATTGCAATGCAATAAGTAAGTATAAGTAGGTATTTTCAATACACAAAATTTGAATAACTAAACTTGGAACTTCGATAATCCAACAATATCTGGATCATTTATTCTGTCTGATTGTTGAAGAATACATCATTCAACATATACATAAAGATGAAATCATTGATAATATAATTGTTAGGATCTTCCCGTAATCAATTAAAAAACTACCATTTTATTAATAATTTATTTAATGAATGTTAATAGATTTCTTTTTTCTATTTTATGTGTAAAATTGCCAATAAAAGTATGTAAAACATTGTTTGATTAGTGATTAGGTACCTACCTGAAATTATAATTATGCTAACAAATAGTTTTAAAAATAGTAAATTATTTTTCAACAAATATGAAAACTAAGGCTAGGATTTATATGTAATACAATATGTGTTAAATATGCAAAAAAAATATTTTAAATTCTATTCCTATCAAACTTTAAATAGTTTTTATAGAAAAAAATTAATCATAATAAAATATATTAATACAATTAAATATAATGACATCAGTTATTCAGTTAAAAAAAAATGCTTGAACATATTTTTCATATAATTGTCATAATTTAGCACCTTGACTTTGAATTTAAGGCATGCTTCGAAATTGTTTGTTTAAAATTCACAAAGTATAAAAATTTGCATCAACACAGTTGATGTTAGACTGGTTCTTTGCCAAACACACCAATTGATCTAATGAAGTGATAAGAATTCTAAAAATAGATTTGAATTTTTCGTCAAGTCTACCTGAAATCGACTTTCCTACATTTTTGATTATTTGATTTTTTGATTTTAATTTTTCCAAAAATTAAAACACGATAAATTTTAAATACTCTTTTTTAATATGACATTTTTAGAAATTTGGGGGAATAATATCAAAAAAGTAGAAAAGTCGATTTCAAGTAGACTTGACGACAAATTCAAATCTGTTTTCAGAATTCTTATCGCTTCAATAGATCAATAATTGGAATGTTTGGCAAAAAACACGACTAAAATACTATGTCACGCGTGTGTTAGACAAAAACATAAAATCACAGTATCCCCTAACTCATGAACAACCATCGTCGATATAACCGATCAAGTCAGTTTATAATTTATAAATAATATATATTTAGGTATGACAAATAAAATAATAATTATTACAAGTACCTAACATTTATTTTATTTTAAATAGGACGGAAACCTTTTTGAATCTAAATATTATTTCCGATTGATAATAACTATTTATCGATAATTATTTATTTTCTAACTATATTATTCCTATTCGCCTTAAGACACATCTGTCATTAAACAATATTAAAAACATAATTGAACCATAGGTACATTTTTTTTTATTTTTAATCATAGAACTATATTAATGAGTATTTGCGTATCGCTTAAAGGATTATAATCTGATTTTCCTTATCGTGTCGATGTATGTACTTAATTAAATGTCCAAAATAACAGTAGGTATACTATTGATTTATACCTACTCACATATTATCCAAGTTAAAACTTTATGTACATAGGATTTACATTCACCGCGTTTTAGAGGGTTTACTTTGAGTTTGATTAGAGTCAAATGTTAAATGGATTTTTCAAATTGGCATCTACTCCAATTTTATTAAAAGGCGAACAAAATAGTTACACCAAAATACGTTAAGTAGGTACCTACTAGAAAGTAAACATTTAATGTAATTATTCGCTTATTAGTTGATGTTAAAAAAATATAATGAATATATGATAGCTACAAATAAATTGCCTAGGTACTCAGTAAGTCTTGGCTGTATAATTAGGTATATAATTATGTACCCATACGCGAATATTAACGAGTAGGTAATTATATATGGTTTCATATAGATAAATATGATATATGTATTAGGTTATTCTATATTGATGAACCTAACCTAATATATTATATTAAATATAGTATTGCATACCTAATTAATAGAAAATATATTAAGCATATTGACTAAAATTCGACATTTTTCTGCTATTTAATGTAAATTGTAAACGTTAATGTAATACTATTATTACAAAAAACTTGTAAGTAAAGAAAATAGATTTATTTTTCGTCAACCTAACCTTTCTACTTAATTAACTTAACATTTAGATCCTAATTTAATCAATTTGTATTTCTTAAGTGTCTAATGGGTTAAATTATTTTGATTGACATCCAAAATAAAACGGAACATATTCAGTAAAATATACCATAAAGTCAAAAATTAAATAGACGACCAATGGACCTGTTAATCATAATTCGATAGGTACGTCAAAAATAAATAATGTATCTAGGTCATACCGCTATTGTTATTTGTTTAGATGTATTAATTCGAATGTACATATTACTTTAAAGGCGTGTATCCTTGACGTAACATTTCACCGGAAACATCAATACGTCTTTTCTTCGGAAATGGAATCACTAAGTCTATTATGTTTTTCCAGTTCTGTGCCCACATGTTACCTTATCAAAAAAATAGAATTTTATAAAATACATTTAAAATTATAATATTATAAATATTTGTAAGTAAATATATTAAAAAAAAATAACAACAGATTTTTCAACACTAGGTAAACCTAGTTCAACCTTACATGGTACATACCGTTCATTGTACATAATTGATAATATTACACAATGTATTCACATTTGAATATAATAATTATTTGCTTTCTATTTGTAAAGCATTTTATAAAACGATTGAATATAAATATATAATATTAAATTATTGTTTTCAATATTTTACCTACCTATTGTGCCTATTGTGCCTTGTGTATAGATGACAGTATGTCACTTACCTAGTAAATGCGCTGGAATTGGTCCATCGACTCGAACCCTGCGTGTACCATAGTGAGAAACTAATTTTCGCCGAACGTAAGAGTGGAGATGTTTATAAATCGGCTCTATGGCTGTCCATAAATTTTCAAGTTTTGCTTTAAAATTTGCATCTTCATACATGGCGATTTGTTGTTGACCCGCATCCTCAAACCCTACAGAGTTATATAAATAAAAAAATGTGACCTTTCATCGCACTTGCAAGTAGGCCGATGTTTAGCTGGATGGTTTCATGTATATTAAATACATTATAATATTATGTTAATACTGCGAAATTTGAAATGATCCTGGTTATTTTACTTTCGTTTGAAAACGTTTTCAGTTTTAAATTAAAAATATGTAGGTAATTAACTTAAATACATGCGAAATATTCTAAAAAAAATCAGGAAAAAAAACACACTATTATTATATAAGATTATCAAGTCTTTTGATCGGGTTTGAATCTAAAATATCAATAATGTATTGTTGTACACAATTTACCAGTCACTTTTAATCACAATATTATTTAATGTACATTATTAAATATAGTATAACTAATTGTTCTTCATTGTTTTCAATTCTTAAAAATATTACAATACCTATTGCCATTGCAGCTTCGTTAACCAATTCCATATATTTGATGTATTTGGGTCGAATTTCATGTCCAATATTATCTCTCCATGAACGCCATGTATACAATAGCTCTTCAAAATCTCTTGAGTTAGCCATTACTCTTACTAAATCTTTTTGTATTTTTTTTCAAAATTATCATATTACTATGCAGATGACTGTTTATTATATATAAATAATGAATTATTGATACCTGGTTCAAGACTTAGTTCACAATACGATGTCAATCTATAATTGAATGGACATATTTTCGCTTTAGCATAAATATCTTTCATTTCATTTAAAATCGAATGCATCTACAAAACGAGAAAAGATTAATGTATCTACCTATTTCATATAGGTACCCAGACAATAATATTTTAATTTGTTTTATTTTGACAAAACCATATTTCTTTTATCAAAATCAAATTTTGTATATCTTCTCAAAATATAATAAATAGAAAAGAAAACTATATGTAGCTTTTATTTTTTATATTATTAATTCAAATAAAGTAATTAGTTTTGTAAAATCCGTTATTTTTATGTTTTTAAAACTTAAATAATGTTTTTATAATTATGATATAAAAAAAATAAAAACGTTACGACACATAAAATATTGTCTTCTATACATATCGTATACGTTTGGTTTCTCAACTGCAACTATACCTATAACCTGAGTGGTTTTCTTTCACGCGAGACCACTTTCGTAAATAATATATAGCTGCCTTAGAACTTAAGTTATAAAAATATCTGAATTGATACCTTTTAAATTACTTTTAAGAATAATAATTTTTTAAATAGGGAGCTATTTGTCTTAATTATGAATTACGAACATATTTTGATTGTTTTAATTTTTCTTTTTAGAGCTTATTTTGAGCTAAGCAATATACAACTTCGTGTACAGTAGTAGATTTAGAATTTTATTTTTTTTTAGTGAATATAATTTTATATAAATACAAATATATTTACCTGATTTAGTTTTGAATCGGGTACATTCGATTGGCCTTTCAGTGCCAAAATTTTGAGTTGCCTTTGTATAATAGGATCAGATATACGGGTCCACATGAAATCAGAAGCTTTCCTCCAAGATACTCTATTGAACTTTGAGTTCAATTTTTGTTCATCTATCTTTATAGTAAAAGTGCAAAAGTAATAAATATTAAGGAATTATTATTACAATGTAAATATGGAAATAACCACCTAATAATAACTACATATTATTTATTAAAGGAAAAAAACAACTATTCTGTAGTTGTCAGGTGCCTACTTAATAATTATATATAGTACCTATGATTTAATTATTTAGATTATACAATCTAAACTTATTACGTATTGTTATATTTTCCGTTTTTATTTATTATAATTTCATCATACTATAAACACATAATATATTATAATATATTTGATACGATAAATTTTTATTACACTATAGGTATGTTTAAATAAATATTTTACTACACAGTGATGGGTTAAGTTCTGATTTTGTTCAATAGTCCTGAGTATAATATGTAGGTACTTGTCCACGAGTTATCTCAGCGGTTCAGTAATATTTTAACAGATTTTAATTATAAATAAAAATAAAATACCTTTATAACCTTAATAAAATTACTATTAAATGAAAATATAATGTAGACAGGCAGACAGCATTAATATTATGGTCCAGATACCTACTTAATTAATTGAAATTATATGAACATTTGTAAGAATAATACCTATAATTATTATGATGATTTTATAATTTCATTTGGAAAATAAAAAAATCACATCTGAATAATTCTGAACTATAAAAAATGCAAATAGATAAAATTCGTAATAATATGGAAATTAAATTACTTTCAGGGTCATGCTCAAGGGGGATGGATATGTATTTACATTAAATAATAAATTATAATTATTGTATTTCTCAATTTTAGATCAAGCAATTTGCTACTTTTATAACACCCCAGTATTTTTGAAATATTGACTCTTTTCGAACTTTTTATGGGCATATTTCAAATTTTATTAATTTCTTTTTAAAATTAATGTCAATAAAATATTTTATGCAAGGTCAAAATACTTGAAAATGTGATACAACGTTTCTCACAATTCGTTGTTAGTGGAGATTCAAAAAAAAAAAGTTGGATGTAAATCCTCAATATTTTTTTATGGGCGTCTGAAGTTAAAATGTTGACAAATTTCATTAAATCAGGAAAATTGGGAAATTAATTTGAGTTAGGAATTCATTAATTTTTTCTATCTATATCTAAGCTTTGAAATGGTAATACAAGATTCCTCTTCAGTTTTCCTACACTTAACGTAAAAAATAACTTTATTGAGAAGCCAAATAATGTTTTACGAGCGTTTAAAGTTAGATATCGAATATTCACCCGTAAATTAAGAAATTCTCATACAACGATTTTCTTATTTTTTTGTCATTAAAAAACTTATAACAGTATAATATGCTTGAAAATTACACAAAATGTCTATTACATAATTTCCTATACCTACTTGATAATATTTTAAATTTTAAATTTTTTCAAATTTCAATGAAAAGTTGTGTTCGTTGGGTCAAAATGCTTGACAATTTAATACAAGGCTCCTGATATATTGTTACATAAGCAATTGAATAATATTAAAAATGAATAAGCACATTTTTTTTTATAAGCATTTAAAGTTCGAATTTTGACAACATTTGTCAAATTTAAAATTTAATAATTATTTTGTAGTTAAAAATGTATCAAATGTTCAACTTTTATAGCTAAGGTTTGAAAATTTAAAAAAAGGTTCCATGTAAGTAATTATTTCTGTAACCACAAAAATTTAAAAAATCATTGAATTCAAATTTAACCCAAGCCATTGAAATGTACCCACCATTTGTAACCTACAACTGTACAGCAGAGCGACACCAACTTATCCGCTTTTTATATTTTGAAGTAATTCAATTAAACATTTTGCTTCGAAATACGGAATTAAAAATACGTATTGATTAAGTCATTTGATTAAGTTAAAAAATAACAAATTATTACGTTTTAACGACTAAAAATGTTGTAAAAATATATTTTCAAAAACGTTATAGTTATTTAATAGTTAATATATTGAGTGGCCTACGTGGATCACTATAATTTTCTGAAAATAAAAATAAATTAAACGTTTTGTATATGCAATAATGCGTTTTTTCCACAGTTCTATAAAGGAATTTCAAACAATAATAATATTTTAAATACCCAATGTTATTATTCGGATAAACTACAATTTCGAATTTCAAAATAAAAAAGATTGACCTCAATAATTTTAATACGAATTATTGCCTAAAAAAAAATAATCCTACATTGTAATTAGTGCGTTTCAGTTTTAGCACACTCATAAATCATAATACAATCTTTGTGTTATGTTGTAAAATATACCGTCTATTGGCTATATTTTCTCACTGCGATACGAACATTTTATGAACTCTCAATTCTGGCATTCTGGTTATAATAACAATAATAATATTACCTACCTCGAGTATTATATATTTTATATAATTCCAAGTATAGGGACATTATATATTTATTATTATTTTTATACAGTAAATATATTTAAAGCGACATAAAAAAACGTAGAACCTCCTAATTTGCTGGTAATATTGTAATGCTACGAGCTTAATGTCCATTTAAATGGACAGTTATTATTACTGCATTAGTGCCCAAGTCAATTTTTACTTTTGCAGTGTTGTCAACCCGATAACCTATTTTTTTTTTATTATTATTTTTAATATTAAAAAATATACTTATCCCAACATCCATTTAAATGGACATTTTTAAATATATACCATCTAATACAAATGATCAAACACAAGTCTTGACTTTAAAATCAATAATTATTGCTAATTTAAAGTTATATGGACCTTATTAGGGATAAAAAAATGTTCACTGTATTGTAGACGTCAGATCAAGTAAAAAAAAAAATATTTCGAGTGCTAGTGAAATTATTATAATTTATATTGGAAATCGGGCCTCAGATGGGTCTGAAATAGTTTTAAGTTAAAACTTATAAGTATTATTAGAATATAAGTGTAGTTGTGTAGACATGAAAAATAAATCAACTTTATTATTATTATAGATTCTGAGCGAGGTTTAAATTAATATATTTTCGATTAAATTCAAGAACTTATGAAGAATCTCGTATTACATTTTTAAGCCCTAACTACTAAAACTGAACATTTTACAAATTTTTAACTATAAAATAATGTTTATACAAATCCTCTGTCAAATTTTGTTGAAATTTGAACTTCAAATGATTATAAACAAAAATATGGGTATATAATAATTTCTACATCTATTAATGTGCTATTTAAACTTACGAGAGAAACTTTGTATTACATTTTTAAACTTTAGACCAAGTAAAAAAAATACTGAAGACCGTCAAAAATGGCATATTATGTTTATAAATTGCTCAGAGTCAAACTATTTTTAAAATTGTATCAAAAATAGAAAATGCAATTATATACATTAGGCGAACATTTCTAAAATCTATCGATTTACGGTTATTTGTTTTTGAATTACAACAAAAATCAAAATAAATGTTGACAATTGTTTCAAAATATTGCCGTATTTTTTAAAATCTTTACTCAATTATTTTGAAAAGTATTTTTAACTTTTTATTATTCAAAGAACCAAATAGATCCAATTTTGATACCAGAAACCACCCTCAAAGTTGAAGATCGAAGGATGACTACTGCTCTAGAATGTAATGGCAGACAAACAGAGAAAAAAATACTGACACTCCGCTCAGAATCTAAGGTAAGCTAAATATTTATTTTTATTATGTATATGATACTATATTACATATTTCACGCAGCCAGCAGTTACACGCTATACCTGCTTTTATTGCGTGAAGTATATTAATCATTATTCAACTAAATGTTTTATATTCTATCGTTATTAAGAAGTAAAATTTAAAAATATTAAAATTTTTATAGATTCACCATTTGCTTTTTATTGTATTCCGTTATATTTGTTGCATATGTCCACTGTGCCATCGCCACTCTATTGCACAAGGCTACTGCTTCGTTTTCCCATTCACGAAGGAATTGTGTAGCTTCTTCCATGTTTGTATTAAACCCCTAAAATATTGATAAATGTCTTATAATACATAAAAATAAAAAATTTCATATTTAAAATTTAGTAAAAATGTGTATAGCAGCTCTACTAATCAGTCTTATAAGTTTCAACAGGCGTGGACTATGCGAGACTGGGAGAATAAATGTTATACTTAAAAAAAAGTTGTTTCACAGAAGAAAATCGTCTAAGGAATAATTAATAGCTATTTCTTCTTTGAATTCAAAAATGTTAAAAATTGTAAACTAATGACTGTCGTTTATTATATTATTGTACATATAAATTGCTTAAACTGTAATTATTCTGAAAATTCTAGGAAAATGATACATTGAAAGCACACGGTAAAGGTATTAAAAATAACCAATAATGCTACAAAAAATGAATTTTAACCATGAAAATGCTACTAAAAAATATCTTTAAAATGTAAAATGTATGACTTATATGTTTACAAATAATTGAATGTTTTATACCTACGAATGTTTTCAATAAAATTCTATGTTTACACATTTTGTTGAAGATTTATCAATTTTTTTTAAAAGTTTCAGTATTTATTTTATTATTTGAATTAGTGTTCTATATTCGAATAAACTATCATACATTTGTTTGTTGTTATTTTTGATTATTTCATGAAAATTCAAAATATGGAGTTGTTGTGTGTTTTGGATCAAATTCATAAAGATATATTTATCTGGATATAGTATTTGTTCATCCAAGGTAAACATTATAGATAACTCAATATCAATATTTATCTATAGATAAGATAACGATAAATAATACCCAATTAGTATCTAAATAGGTCTCAACACTACTTTAATTTACAAAAAATTATATCACATATTTCAAAATATGAACAAATTATATAATTTAAAATTTAAAATAAAATCCAACTAATAAACCATACTATTATTTTTATTATAATATAATATTAAATAAAATATTCAGTTACTGCTAATTACAAAAACAAAAATTATTAAATATAAAAATATCTGATTCGGCCGGTTGTGTTTGTGTGTTGTTTATATATAAATGATAAATAAAACAATGTGCGTCAAATAATATGTTATGCATATGAAGTAAAAACAAATTAATGATTTAAAATAAGTACCTGTATTTTTGAATAATCTAGTTCCAGAGAATATTTGATTAAGTATACTGCAAATACTAGAACAGTCTTCATTGGAAAATTAGAGGTTTTCATTTTGTCCTATAAATATTGTAGTGAAGTTTATCTTCTAATAATAAATGTATGATAAATAATATATTATGCACTTTATAAAAATGAATAGTTACAAAAATTTAAAAATTGTAGTTAGGTAGTTGTATTTTACAACGTTTTTATAAAAAATAAATATACACTTATAGAAGTTCACAAAATAGTAATTTAATTATGTTCACAAAAATTAATTAAATTACACGGAACAACGTATGTATGTCCTATTTGGATCACAAATGGCAACTGTCAAAGAAGAATTATTTGAACGTATTTCTTTAGGTTTATATTGTAATAACTTGTATTGTGATCATCATCTGTAACGGGCAACAATTACATTACATACCTTCGCCATTTTCGTTCGTTGTTTAATTTGTGTTCATATAGTCTTAAACATTTAAAAAGCTAATTTCGTTTTGTCAGGAAATTAAAATGATTTTTTTCAAATAAATAATTGTTCAACTATACAGTTGATTTTCAATGAATGTTAAGGAAATATTGAAAACATATTTTATTGATTTAAATATGTATTAGGCTGTAACAATAAGACATTGATTAATAAGTTAAATTTTAGTCAATTTACGTTAATAAATACCCTTACTGTATAGATACATAAATAACACCAATGTTTAGAACAATTCAAATAATACTGGTGAAATTCTTGTGCCGACTTCCAAAACATCAATGCTTTATGAAATGTAAAGCTCGGACAAACCAGTTCCAGTTGGCCCGCACACCTTTCACCATCATAATAAAGTAGGTAATTATAAACAATGGGTTATCATTGAAGTACATTGAAGTAATACTATAGACTATAGTCAATAAAAATAATCTCGGAACTTGTTTTATTTATTTTTTAAGGAACAATTGTTATAATATTTTTGATATTTTTGATTCGATAAAGCATAATAATATATTATATACCCACCAACATAAATTTAATAGTTGTTTTGTATGAACGTGCATTAAAACAAGTATTAAAGCGTATCTATTTACGATTTGATTGTTATACGAGTAGACGGCGTGTCTCATTTTTCTGTTTACAAATAAAAGATTTTGATGTTATAAACGTAAGCCAATAAAAATAGCATTTAATATTTTAAAGGAAATAATTAGGTACTTACTTTGATAAAAAACTTACAAAAAAACATTTTGTAAATGCCTTACCGAGCCACTGTGATTTTATTTCATTGTAATGTTGATTGTGTAAATATCAAATATGTACTCGAGATGGGTATCAGAGTGCTACCATAGTGAAAATTAAGCTTGCGATTCCATTAAAACAGTACCTATTTATTTTCTTTGCGTCCGAGGTTCCGTCTTTTGAATATACGTCATAAGCACTATTGTGCAGGTATAATAAGTACCAACCCAATTATTGTTTACCTATACTAACTAAAAGATCTGTTTTTTCGATTGAACCAGTGACGATATTATTATGTGATGGGAGGGGGGGGGGGTGGGCAAGAGTCCATGACCTCCTCAAAGTCCAGACACACATTTCTTTATTGGTTCAAAGAAACATAATATTAATCCAATAATCAAATACTAGCTATATACAGGGTTTATCAAAATTACAGTACTAATTAAATAAAAAAAACAGTAACTAATTAGTAACTACAATCGTTGCAGTTAATATTTTCGGCGGTTGCTCTCATTTACGCAGCATTGGTATAGACAAATACAAAATATTGGATTATATTATTTATAGTTCCTAAAAAAACTTAATAAAGCTTGTTCGTATTTTGTTGATGATTTAATGTCAAGTGTCAATAATGCCTTAAGGTGCTAAATTTCAAATATACGCGGATTATTCGACTAGTAAATACATTCATACAATAATTCAATATTTACACCACTTACCTCGTCAGTGGCTTTAGCATCAACTGCATTAACCACAAATACCTGTGAATTATTTCATCGTAAATTTATCTAATGCACCACAAATACACATCCTGAATTTTAGAATTTATTAATGTTTTTACTAAAATAGATACCTACTTCATATCGTAACTATTGAGTGCTATACCCAATCGATATTCATTTTGGTAAAAATTCTAATTATACATAATCGACTAGTGGCGTAGCTAGGATTTCTGAAAAATAAATATTCAAATTCACATTTTAGATTCTGAGCGGAGTGAGGGATCTAGTGGTTTTACAATGGTGTTTTTTTTTTATCCTGTATACAAAATTTCTACCAGAAGGAGTACTTCGATTTTAACATAGGGTATCTTATCTTTAAGCAAATAGGATCAAGATGGTACTTTAGGGAGATCATTTTTCGATTTTCTCAACAGTTATTTAATGCCACGGAAAAACTACCGACAAATTACAAAAAAACCGCTAAAAATGGGATTTTAACGACGCTTTGTTTGTTAGAAACGAATAAAAATGATAACATTATAATATCAATTTAACTTACAGGCTATAATAATAAATAATAACAATATAAAATATCTAGACTGACAAACCGTCTCCACTCAGAATCGTTTTTCTTATACAATGATATTATATCATTGAATTTAAGTTTAATATACGCCATTATATATTGAGCCACTTGTAACCTACTGTACAGCAGAGCGACATCTATTTACCCACTTCTTTAAATACTTTTTTGTAACATATCTAAAAATATAGATACCAACATGAATAGTTCATTATTGTTATCAATGTAATTATATCTCTTTTATAGTTTTAAACTTATAATCATATTCTAATTTTCAATCACACATCACCTAATACTGATTACATTAAATTATTTTAAATCAATACAGCAAAACGAGTTAAATAGCTGTCTTAGACGAGGACATGGAAACAGTCAACATATATGTTTATTATTATTTATAATATTTTAAGTTATTATTATTACTAACATGACATTGGATCAAATTTTATCGAATTTCAATTAGAGGGATGAGTGAACCTCCAACATTTATTTTTATTAATTATCTGATTACGTTTCAATATAATATAGACGAGGAAATGTCGAACCCCATTTTAGCTAGAGTTACCTACTCCCCCACCCAACAACGATCGCAATAGGTATCTTTTATTATACATATTAGGTACCTTAGTACCAACATAGTATAAGTATGTATAATATATAGGAACTATGTATAATCAATGGTAGGTACTAGATAGGTACCTACCTACCATATAACCACCTATATGGCTATAATATGTGACTGACGACTGTGCAGGACACGAGCCGTCTCGCTATTTGCTCACACCGGTGCAATATAAAAATATAGTTAATGCATCACGTATTGTTATTATAATATACATTTGAGAGCGACGAAACGATAACATTTTGCACATTAATTACCTTTGTGACAGTAAACACGAGTTGACAGTTTGAAATTTTTTTTAAAGACAATTTATGTAAAGAAGAGCTGTGCCTTCAATATTTTAATAACAGGAAATGTAATTTCCTGCAAATGTTTATCGGCCTGAAACGCAGAGATTATAAGATGGCTCTACTTTTTATGTTATGGTTCTTTGGCACAATGCAATACCGTTACAATTTTTGAAAACAATTACCTAGTCTACGATGGTTTACTTTTATAGAAGGTCTTTACTAAATATATGTACGTAGAATGTATAAATTATATTTATATTAGGTATATTATATTTACCTACTTATGTTTTCATATTTTATTATTGCCAAAATGGCAAAACATCATTTTTTAAATATTTTATTTTAGAATTATTAATAGAATACAAAACGTGTTTATTTAAATTCAGCTGTATTTTTTAAAATAATATTATTTTCAACAATGATCCAAGTCTGATGCTATAATATGTTTAAAAAGTGAAAAAGCACTATATATATAGTATACGTATACCAGTTATCAATTTTACAATATAGGTACCCATCTATTTTTAAGTAAAATATTAGGTATAGGTAACTGTTTCAAATATTTGATTATTTAATAAGTTTAAATAACATAACATATTCAATATACATGTTACATAAACAGTATATGCCTAATATATGTTATCACCTATGGGTGGATCATAGTTAAATATTTTAAATAATAATTTATAAAAAAAACATTTGAATATTTTATCCTAGTAAAAAGTCTTTATTTTTATAACATGAGGTTTTGGCTAGTGTTATTTTAAACGCTTCTCTATGACAGATTTACAGTCACAATCCCACAAAGTTATCTATGCAATAAATGGTTCAACGTTACTAAATAAAATATTTGAAATAATTGATTTAATACCTCATCAAAGTAATTCTGTACAACAATATTTAATCCTAAAATGGACAATTTAACTTATGTTTGCTACTGTCTAACCCTGTGAGTTTCAGTAGGTAATTAATTTGTAAATAATGCAATAAATTTAATCGTAATTGGACAACTGTTTTACGCACACATAATTTCTTAAATTGTTTAGGTTATTTACGGGTAACTGAACTCCTTTGCACACTTTATACATGTGTTGGGTTAAATAATTTGTCAGTCAGTCCGTATTTTTTTTAACTCTTTCTACTCTACACAAGAAAGCAATTTTGGGTGCCCAGATGTGACAAACTATATAGGTAGGTAGGTACTACCTATGCTGGTAAGTGATAACTAGGTACAAAATTAAAATGTACAGCAAATAAAAATGCTCTTTTTTCTAGTTTTTGAATGGAATATTTTTTAACCTATATGTTCTATAGTAATTATTTCAACATTTTAAATTTATCAAAACCTGGACATTGGTACCGATTATTTATTCTATTACATTAATTATATGTATGAACACATTTTTAAACAAAACTGAATTGCACGAAGATGAGTGAATCGATATGAGTACTATAATACACTTAGGACTTAGCCTTTCAAAGTTTAAGAGGTACTATATAAATCCTTTCACTTGTGTGGGTGTGCAGGTTTATAATCATACGAAGTTAATTTATTTTATACTTCATGGTTATTATACACATAGGGATAATTACATTAGATTTCACCTCCAACAAAAAAATCATGGCACGCTATTCCATATTTTAATTCTAAAAGGAAAATCTATGAATCTTATATATGTTTTTGTTAATGAGTATAACGATAACAATAAAATAGTTTAGACAAATAAAATATCTGTACCCTGTCCAAAAACATATATAGGAATAATATGATAAAAATGTTGGCCACAAGCTTTTTCTTAACAAGTATCAATGTACAGAATCTTTTTAACTTAAATGTGTTTTTGGTTTGTTTTTACAGTTGTTTTATTTTTCTAAAAATTGTTTTTGCGTAAAAATTACAATTTTTTTTTAGTCACACGACGCTGTTAAAACTACAGAGAATTTTTAATTTTAACCTTTCAAATGCACCAACTAGATTTACTTTTCAATCAGAAAAGATTGTGATATCGATCATTTTTACTATCCCCAATGTTGATGACAGAAAAAATAACACATACGTCATTGTAAGTACAATCGCTACGCTCAAAATCTAAAATCATTGTTGGAATTATGAGTATGCCTTCAGTCAACAATACATTTATAATTATAAGGTAGATTATCTGCTACATATATGCCTAATATATGTAATTATCTATAATATTTAAATCTAAAATGATTATTTTTTTTTTGGTATCTTAAGAATATCATTAAGATGTTAACGATAAACGTCTGTCGTTCATACATTTTTTGTTAAAATCCATTTCATAAGGGTGAAAATTCGGACTATACCGACATAATATATAGGTATAAGCAAGTAGTCATAATTAAAAAAAAATTGTTCACCATGATAAAATAAAAATACTTTGACCGTGTAATACCATTCTTTCGATAGATACCTATGAGAATACGAAACAAATGATTATTGCTTTAGAATCCGTTATTATTGTTATGGAATACAATTTTTGTAAACGTGACATTGAAAATATAAAAACTATATCGCGTCCTAAAAGTGTCTATACATCAAATTGTAGCCTTTTCGATATTTCTTTCCTCCACAAAACTATTTATTTATATAGTTTAGTAATTTCGTAATTAAGAGGATGTCAGCGCACTATTTGTTGTCTCTCTCTGGTCAACGCGCAACATAGACAAAACGCATTTACGCAGAATCATTTTTATATATTTTTAAGTATTCTTAGAGTAAAATCACCTATGACGAAAAAGATAGAGAATAATATTTTTGCGGGAATGACATATCGATTTGTCTAAATATTGTCTCAAAACAATTTAAACACAATTTAAATTTACAACAATATTTTCGTTTATTTTGAAAGTCGAATAAAAAGTCAAATAACAATAAAATATAAAAACGATATGTCATTCCCTCAAAAATATTACTCTCTAAATTTTTTTAATGGGAAATTTTATTCTAAGATTTCTTAAAAACAGAAATAATAATTCTGCGTTAATACGTTTTGTCTATATTGTGCGTGAGCCAGTGAGAGAAAACAAATAGTGCGCTGACATCCTCTTAAGTAGCTACTATTGCTGGTACTGTTTAATGATTACCTACCTATAAGTTACTTTGAATTGGTTTTCAAATAGATTTAAAATTTAATATGTTGATTTTCATTTAAAAATGTCATTAAAATTATTTATATCAAACCCTTTGAGCGAATGTGTGACATCATTTTAATATAACTAGCTACTTAGTAATTATACCGTTATAATGATTTTTTAAGTAACATTTTTATTCGTTCGTATTTATTAAATGTCTGAATAATTATATTCAAAACAACATATATCTACAAGACAATAATTCTTTTTCCGTTTTTTAGGTTTCGTCATGAATAAATCGTGGTTTTTTTTATCGTTTAAAACCAATGTATTAAAATGGAAATAATAAATGCTTACATACAATTGAGAAAATTATAAACAATTTATGTCAATAGTTATAAACAATGTAAAAGCACGTGTCTGTTTAAATTTGTCTGCAAAATTAGTATAGGTACACCTACCTACCTATAGGGGAAAAAATCGAATTTGAATAATATATATTTTTTGGGTTTTTTTCAATTAGAGTAGTGTATGTAAACTATACGAGGGTGAAAATGAAGAAGAAGAGCGATAGCATAGTCGTTTTCATCAAATGGCCAGCCAGTAGAATATAGTTTTATTCCTCTCTCGTTGATCATTAATCACAAGTTTTTACGAGCGTTTTCCCCTGTGTCTACCACGTTTACCCGCAGTTGGACCGGCTGGAAAACAGTTTTAATTAACAGCTAAATGTCTCTAATAGCTCCCTCGACATTACTTTAATCTGGAGCTAATTAGAGCTGCGGCGAAAACTCTCCTCCTCCCTAAACACCGCCTGTTCACATTGGCACGTTGGTGGACCGCTGCTTGCTTGCTCCGCCTAACATAAAACCACTTTTTAATCTCTGAAGGAAATTGTAAACTCGCCCTAGCTCATTTGTTTTCTTTAACGGGGCCATCGTTCGTATGTATTTAGGATCAATGTCACACATTTAACCTATTGAATTAATGCGTTTATATACTGTAATTAACGAGAACATATTTTGATCTTGTAAAATATGTTATTAATTGTTATTAATAACACAATTTTAGTAATTGAATTCACCGCATATTATAATTTTCACATTGCTGATGTCCCGTAAGTCCGTTAAATATTTTATTGGCGCATCTACCTATCAATAGCGTAATTTTTTGTTTAACGAAAATGTGATTTTCGGTTATACCATACCTAGCGATAATTGCGTATACCTTCGTCTATATTACATAAAATATAATCTATTCAAATTATTAAGCGCTGGATTACTGGACTATAATAATGTACCTAATTAAATTAATTAAAAAGTAATTTCGCAATATTTATACTTTTGTACCCAGATGACCAAGTGTTGTATACCTATACAAATGTATTGCATAGTGATATGGTAATATTAGACAGGTGCCTATGCGTGTTAATTATCGTATGGTGTACCTATTGCATAGGTAGGTAATATGCTGAAACTAGAAAACATTCCGCATTTAAATGTAACTATAATATACTCAGTGTAGAATTCTCAAATTTAAAATTATTAAAATTGTATTTTTGGTTAGCATTTACATACAATCTGAATTGATTTGAATCATGAGAATTTTTTCAGGTTTTCAAACAAGAATTTACGTTGGTTGTCAGATAACAAATTGTGTGTGATAAAAAACTTCATTTAACATCGACAGAAGTAATGTGTAAACCTATATTGAAATTTAACAATTTATCAATATATTGGTTTTTTTTTATTATTATTTAAAAATTGATCGTGTCATAAAATTGTAACTTATTCGTTCAATTCGTTTTAATCACATTTGTTTATAATACCTTAACACCATTAATATATTTAAGGTGAGCTAAAATGACTTCCCTTTTTTATGTTACTTCACTTTTTATGTTGATATTTATAATTGTTTCTATAACTAATAATAAAATTGTCAAATTGGGATTAAATAAAATTAAAATTAAAACACAAGACGTTGATCAATGCGGGTTTCAAGAATTGTATTAAAAATGTAATCGCCATCTTTCTGATCGAACTTTAGTTGAGCATCTGCTCATCAACCTGGTTCAATATAAAATATAATACTTAAGTATCTAGTAACTATAATATACATAGATAATCGAGATACACAAGACATATTATGTAGCCTTCTGATAAGATCAATTATTATACTGATTCAACATGCATAAGGAAATTTTATGAAGATTTATAAATTATAGCTAATTTATAATAACTATATTTATTTAATCAAACACATAATTTGTAATAGGTAATCAATTCGAGTTTAGTCTTTGGTGTAGTGTGTAGGCAACATATTAAAATAAATGAGGAGACGATGAATTAATATTGTGATTTGTAATACCTACCAATCTATTATTACAGTTGTCAGTTTGGTACCTACATAAGATTTTGATGATAAATTGAAGCAATTTTGTTTTATATAATATGTAATTTTATTTTTATTAAATATTCACATAATAATATCATGTAGTTATTTACAGTTCACATAAATAAAGCGTGCACTTATACAATTTTCAGATTTTGATTGAATACTATCATTTATCCATTAAATATGTTTCATAATATCTATTATTTAAAATATTTCATAATAATATTAAAATTAGTAGGTAGTAAGTACGAATAAAAACAGTCACACAAAAACATACAATTATCTCTCTCGTAAAACTAAAATAAATATTTTACAATATTGTTAAAGAACATTAAATTTATGTAAAAGTAAATATACTTGGTAAATAACAATATTTTACTAAAATACAAGTATGCACGATGTGTTCATCATAATATTGTGAATCACGAATCATGATAATATACTATTTCAGACGATTATTTTAAACAAATATATTACTGGAAACCCAGATTAATATTCATTACATAAAATTAAAAATATTTAGGTAATATACTTGTTTTATTAAATAGGTATAATGCTTTCCAAATAATTTCTAAACTCTTAGAAATGTGTTTAGATGAATACATTATTTTTTGTCTTGTTAATAAATTATTATTTTATTCAATAAGTAAAATATTATGATATATAAAAAACAATATAATATTATGTGTAATGTATATCGATTTGATCATATTATTATGTTATAAAATAATTAAAACCAGTTAATAATGTCTATAATACAAAATGACCAACGTTGTTATTATTTTTATGGGAACTTTATACACAAAACAAATTTACTCGAAAGTCTGTTATGATACGTACGGTCTGTATAACGATTCGCAATTTCCGTCTTGCTCGTGCGATCTAATATTGTTTATAGTGTGATAATTATGGCTTAGTTGAGCAGTAGAATTGTGATGAGATTGTGTTTGAATGGTTGTGGCAGCGGAAGATGTCGGACAGTCTATTTTTATGCGAGATTCTTCGGGAGATCTAATGTTGGAGTTACTTTGTAGATCATTACTCCCAGTACTGCATGTTCGAATATTTACGGTTCCTCGTTTTTCCAACGCCGTATCGTCCCTCGAGGATATTTTAGCTTCTTGCTGAGCTTTTTTACTGCGTTTCCATTTCATCCGGCGATTTTGAAACCAAATTTTCACCTAAAACATAAAATATTAGGATTAAACTGTTATCCTTAATTATAGATAATATATTATGCTAATTGGTAATCAAGTTCATTTTCGTTAGTTCAGAAATATAGTCGAATAGAATAAAAAGTGAGTACGCAACATGCATATTTTACAATATATTTTTCCTTCTCATTTTAAAATTATAATACCTATACTAATTTATTTCCTAAAAGTTAATTTATAAACATTACATTCATTTTTAATGTTAGATTCAAACATAAAACTAAGTCGTAATATTTAATATAAATTTAAATAATTGTCCTACTGATTTATAAAATAAAAAATTTTTATAATTTTCAAATAATAAATATACTAATTAAAGTATAAATATCGGTCGTAGAGTTCTAGTAGGTATTCTTCAGAATAATACCCATTATACGAGTAAATTCCTAGGTTAATGGATTTAATACGAAGTTAAGTAATTATATGTTTTTACTGAGATATTACTATATACACCTATAAATAGGTAATTTTTCATTAGTCAATGAATAAGTAAGCACACAATATTAGCAACCACATAAAAATATACGTTTCAATGTTGAAAAATATCTAAATTCTGCAAATAAATATTCTATGAATATTTTTTTATATAGTCTGATTTATATTTTTATTCAACAGTTAAATTTGTGACATAAACTATTTTTAATTTTTAATTGTCCTGTACATCTAACCAATGAGAAGCCAAGTAAAATATTATAGGTTTATTGTTTGTCAAAATGCTATGTTTTCTCAATACTATGAGTATTATGATAACTTATTTTTGATGTCTGACGTGGTCTTGGGCCTACCCACAGCTGGCTATTTAAAATAAGTCACCTATACTATTGAGAAAACCGATTAATATGTGGATACATAAAGAACGCTATTGTGTAATGTGTTATATGAATAACTAAAATTATGCACTTAATGTGTGCGACTGTGTGAGCTACTGAGATATTGCGGCTTAAATATTCTCTCTCAATTACCTCTTATCTGTCGATGGTATATAATATTTATTATTTTTATAATATGTACACCGTACACCACGGATGAGTAGATACCTACCTACTTTCTGATGCCGCGGAGGAGCGTGGTGAAAGTATACCGCCAGACGTATCTCTACACCTATAGCTACTGCTTCAATTAGCATTCGTATAATATATACATTTCAGGAAATTTAGCAGAATAAGGATTATGTCTGAAACTCCGAAAGGGGAATCCGTGATGCGAATGTATGTAAGCACTGCGCACATATAGGAGGTAGGTACCCATAAATATTTATATGTGTATATAATTATAAAAATACAAGTATAAGATGAAGAAAGTTCTATGAGCGTTCTAAGTTTCTGTTTTATACATAAACATTAAATCTAATTAAATATTACTAGTCTGAAATGAATAAATGCATTCTTTTGTTGCAGCATCTATTCAAATTTAAGATACTTAATATAAGTTTAAACCATAAACACATATAGACATTAAGTGATAATTATTAGGTAATATAGCTTATAATATAATATATTCATATAAATATCAAATAATATGACAAAACTGCGAGATGATTAATGATAATATAGTACATAAATTATTAATATGTTAATGAAATATTAGATACAGGGCAAAAAATATTTTTTTTTTGTAAAGTGAACACGCCAATAAAAGTTACAGTTAAAAGGCCTGTAACCTTTTTTTTTTGATTTAGAGTGGAGAATGTGAGTGAATTTGTTATTATAGTCTTACATTACCTAATAAGTGATAATGTCGTTTGATACTTTTTACACGTTTATCCAAAAAACTTTTATGGTAAAACATCTCAAATGCGTACAAATTTCGGAAAAATATCTATTTATTGATATAATTTGAAGTGCAATTAATGTATATCTTAAGTAGGTATTCTTAAAAGGTACATGACATAATTATCAATTAGAATGTGGTTGAATACGCAATAACTAGGTAATACGATTTAATGGCGTATTGAAATTTATAATATTAGTACCAAATTTACATATATAACTAATATAAAAATTACTATGATAATATCACACTTAATCGTGGCAATAGTCAATTTAAAACGCATAGCTTTATGGGCTGCATGGTACATACATTTATGTATACTTACATAAAAAAATTTAGTTTGATTTCGAATTTTTAATAAGTACCTACCTAATTGATATCAAAAAAATAATTGGCACGTCATTATTCCAATAATACAGAATAATGCGTAACTGTATACCTACTCCGAGTCTAAAATCCCAGCGGCCTTTCCCTGCGCAGACGAATAGGTTAATAATATAAGCCCCTACAATGCACGTTGTGCGTATATTACTAAATTATTATTATAACTGTTATTATTCATTGTTTAATGATCTATTATGTAATTTGTGTATCAGTGTTAGTGTATTTACCATTTATACTTTAAACAAATAGTAAATAATAAGTAATAACTCATTTTCTCTGTTATATTTTAGCGTTAAACTTTAGTACCTATACATAATACATACAGGGTTATAATTTGTTGATTTTCATAAAATATGATGAAACCTAATTGTATGTGCTAAAACAAAGTGCGTATAAATTCAACTGTAAACGGACAACAATGTAAAAACATTTATAAGGAAAAATGTACGTTCTAGAAATTAGCATTAAAAAAAAAAGGATTGTTCCAAAGTCCCAATTTATAGTTTACATACCAGAAATGCGTATATAAGGAGGTCGTACTTATATAGTATCTATATGCTATATCATATGACTAATGTTTAAATAACATTAAAAGAAAAACATAATATGTTCTAAGTTCTTATACTTGACAAACGCCCATGTTATATATAATTGTACCTACATATCATTTATAAGTAATTTTCCTTTTAAATATTAACTTAAGACTTAAGAAGATGCTTAAGGCGGATGTTCACTATAGTTTCAATAGTGTGCTGTTAGTTTTGATATTAGAGTGATTTGACCTATTATAAATTGTTTAGATAATAACATTATTTGTGCTTAAGCGTTGGCTTTTAGTCGATATTTTAATTTTCATGCGTGATTTGAGCATTTTTAATTTTTGATATTTCACATACCCATATCTTGCTTGAAAATGAAAATTTCGAAAAACCTGCAACGTTTAAACACAGATAATGTTCTTACCTAAAAGTTTTATAATAGATCAATTCACTCTAGTATCAAAACTAGCACACTATTGAAACTAGTGAACGACAACTATTTGTTATGTCATGCGTGTGTAAGACGGAGTCAACAAATGTATGGGTAGTGTCCTCCTAACTAGATATTACTAACTAGGTACTTATTACTTTTGGTTTATTACATTTTACAATTTATTGATTAAGATGATATCGCACCAGCATGACAGCATATGTTGTGTCCGTTTTACACACGTACGGTATATCAAAAACTGTTTTGGCGTGGCAAAGAACCGAGAAGGCTACAGTCATAACTAAGAATCGAAATTTTCACCACATAAAAAATAGAGCTTTTGCTGTGGCCTGTTGTCTTTATTTTTTCGATACCGGAACTTTAAAAGAGTTATTAAAGTTTTAAAAACACAAATGATAATAGATTTTTAAATAATAAGAACTTTTTTCGTATAAGTGACATCAAAAAAATAAAAATTATATTGCACAGTCAAAGTTCCCTCTTTATGTGGTGAAAATTTCGTTTTTTAGTTATGAGTTATGACTGTAACTTTCAAGTTAATTGATATTTTTAATGCATCAATTAAGTTTAAAATACTATTGACTTAACTTAAATTCAATTAAAAAATTAATAAAAAAAAATGAATTTAGGTATGAGGTAATATTTAATATAGAAGTGATAGGTGTTGATATGATCACTCAAATAGTAATAATATAATATATTATACTCATTGTACTCAGGCTAGTCCTTCAGATTTGCGAGGGACAGGGCAAAAACTAATTTTACCACTTTTTTCAAACACAAGCCCCCAAATTTAAGCAAAAAGCGTAATAACTAATAACTAATGAGTAATGATTTATTAATATAACTCGTGGCGTCGTGGGCCTTATTAGTTATTGTCTATTGATGTCCTTATATGGACGACTAATGTTAACCCTGCCTATAATAATATTTAGTAGAACCTAATTAATACAATATATTAATTTTCTATAAATATATCTTTTTTTTTTATTATATTGATTTATTTCTATTTATTTTCTATATTCTGAAAACTTACAATCATAAACCGAATACCGATAATAAACAACATTTTTCTCCAGATAATACAAAAATTGCAAATTTATTTAATTGGGAAAATAAAAATAATATGAGTTGTTAACTTAGTGGCAAATGAGTTAAGTTAAAGTTAAGTTAATTAAAATAATGAAGTAGTAAATCAAGTTAATAAGTTAAAATTAACTTAACTTTAAATAACTTTAATGCCCAGCCTTGCCTATGGTCCATGCGGGTTTACCTATAATAGTAAAAAATAAACAATAATAATCATTTAAATATTCTTACTTGTGTTTCAGTGAGCATTAAATTTGTAGCCACCTCGAATCTTTTAGGTCTGGATAAATATTTGTTTTGTCTGAATTGTTTTTCCAACTCTAGAAGCTGCTGACTAGTGAATGCAGTTCTTGGCCGTCTTGTCTTCCCCAGTAAAGCGTGCGGGTGTGGGCCTATATAAATTTAATTGTTTGCTTATAAATGTTATCATTAAAGTATGTGCATTTTTTAATAAATCGTAAATACACGAGTTTAATATAATTAATAATGTTTTGTGTCCACTGATTTGTTGAAACGTATTTAAGTTAGACTGTTGGTGTTAAATATATTGGGTAGTTCACCTATATATGTTATAATAATCACATTTGAGATGAAAACACGGAAATCGATTTTCACAATAACTAACCTTCGCTAACCAGAATGTGAAATTCATTTATTCTTGTTGCTAATATACATTTCATTATTATTTATTTAAAAAAAAACCCGATCACATATACAAACAGTGGGTGTTGATTATTTGTCACGCTTCGTTCGTCGTTCACGCAGGATAATGTTGTATTATAATTTTTGATTTGAAAGCAATGATGAATCATCGCGTACGAAACATAAAACTGAGGGAAGATCGGTTTGTTAAAGTGTTTGTCGTTTTTCTAACTTAAAGTGATCATAAACCAAATTTGCATACCAATTTATGAGGGTCTTGTTAACATTAATAACATTATGTATGATTAAAGTAGGTAATCGATAATACTGAAACCAAACTTGTGTATATGTTGATTGTTGACAAAATTAATATTATCGTGATGTGAATAAATTTACCCATAAATCAAAACGTCAAATAATGTAATAAGATGTTTGAGATATGTATAAATGTATAATCAATCTATAATTATTTTATAGAATGATGATATGTATATGATTATATTAAATTATAACTTTGTATATTAAAATGTTAATTCTATAGTGTAAACTTTAAACATTGGAGCACTATCATACAGTAATAATTGTAAATTTAATTAATTTAAATAATTTTGATTTCTTTATAAAATTATATATTGCTTATCTAACCAGCCAAAGTTGTAGGTAATTTTAAACTGATAGGTATCCTACCTAGCTACCTACAGACTATAACTAATTATGTAGTATGCAAAATGTATACAATTTATATAGTATTAAGGTAACAATCATAACATATTGTAGTATTAATAATTAATATAGTTAAAACGGTCACAAATAAAAAAATAATAATGAACACTTTTTATCATAATTAAAGTTCAAAAACCAATATGAATAAATTCTAATAGTAATACGTCATAACCTTATGTACCTATTTAATATGTAAGTATGCACTGAATATTTAAATCATCCGCTCATTTGATATTTTAAAGACTCGCATTAGAATATTTATTTAGTGAACCATTTGTGATTATGTCCAAAAACTAAATAAATATTATTTATCTCAAACACCAGTTTAAATCAAACACAAAGAAAATATTTTCATAACATTAAATACCAGCTTTGAATTTATTATAATATATACTATATAGTCCAACATTACAATATCATATTGTGCTTATAAAAAGTTCAAGTAAGTATATTACTAATAAATCGATTAGATACCAACATCTTATTTTAAATTACAGAATACATATTTTTTACCATTATAGTAATTGTTACATCGTAATAATTAATAATAAATTAATGACTACACAATATTCATTTGTGGGGGGGGGCTTTTAATTGTTACTTGTATTTAACACTTTTCGAAAAAAATAGATTACATTTATGCTATTGTCCCATCAACCTATTCAAACCGTTCTATGGTAAGTTGGTATTGACTCAAAAGATATTAATAATAATACAATATGGTATAACAAATAATATATGCTATTTATATAATAATTATAATAATTAAACATTACCAAAATTTTCGGTAGAAATTAAATCAACCTAGGTACCGCCGTATAATGCTTATAGAAATATAAGCTACTACAGAAGCCATATAAAACACCATATCAAAAAATATTCTTAGTAATATCATTGATTATAAATACTAGTATTAAATAGTATACTAGTATAAATAATAAATACTAGTATTTATAATCCACGGTAATATATAGCGATATAGGCTGACAGACCTTCGCTCAGAAAGCGCTTTTCCGATTTATCATTGAATTCAAATTTAATATACAAGTACATTACAGTGACTTACCTACCTACTCAATGACGAGGTACACAGTACACACGACTATGCTACTAGCTGTGAAGCAGTGTGAGTTAGTGGTTACCTAGTTTCCTCCCTTATTAAAAATGATTTCTTTGCAGTTTGCTATGTTGCTTGAAATTTGAATCATTCATACATAGTATAGAAGTATAGTGTTACATAATTATAAAATAAGATTACAAGTGGCGGTATTCGTTTTGAATAAACACGTACCGTAAAACGGGGTGAATAGAAACGATGGTGTGAATAGAAACAAAATCAGGAAAGTTATTACCTCGACGTTTCCCCGAATGAATATTCGTGTTATCAATATGAAACCTTCACTAAATCGAAAACAAATTTGTACGAAATTCGATGAACTCTAAACGTTCCGTTTATCTCTACCGCTAAACTGATAAAAACTGATAAGCAACAACTGATAATAATCCTCATAAATTATTACGTAAATCAACGGTTCCTGTTATCAGGTAAATATTTAAAAATTTTTAATTTTTCTTGTTCTCATTTATTATAAATATTGTTAAGTTTTATAAATCGTAAGTATTATTTAATAAAATTAATTAATCGTTTAAATATATAGATTAAACTGACTTCTGCCATTTTAGGGGTGAATAGAAACACTGTTATCATGGGACGTACGTATGTGTCCAAACGAGGACAAAAATACAAAAATCCAAATAAAAAAGACTTGCAAGCTGCAATACGAGCCATTAAAGCCCGTCAAGTTACATACCGAGAAGCTGAAGAAGTGTACGGCATCAGTTATTCGGTAATATATCGTCATGTAAATAATCCAAATATTAAATCACAAGGAGGGCAAACAGCCTTAACTGTTGCTGAAGAGAAGT